>NW_026706823.1:6732500-6907500 GCF_024137745.1 Phymastichus coffea
TCCTTGACAGGTATCACGTCTTTTTGATTATCTTCTAAATACTTGATTTTCGCATAAAATTCTGGTTGATCCATCGCTACACAAGAATTTTCTAATAACTGTAAACTTATAGGCAGAAATATACTCAAAACTCAGTTAAGTGACACTAAAAATCTAATTTTAACAATAAAATATTTCTTTGTTTGAACAGAACAAATAAGTCATGATTCACAAAAGAAAAGAAGTCAGAAGCCGGTTTCTTTTAAAACCACGAGTTTTTTAGTATGTACGAGGTGTGTTCAAAAAATAACGAGAATTTTCGTTTTATGAAAAAAATATTTATTTATTCATCTACATTAATGTTGTCGCCTTCAAAGTAGTCCCCTTTGGATACAATACACTTATGCCAACGCTTTTTCCAATCCTCGAAACACTTTTGAAACTCGATCTTTGTAATAGCTTTTAGCTCTTTCAGCGATTCGCTTTTAATGTCATCTATGCTTGTAAAACGACGGCCTTTTAATGTTCTCTTTATTTTTGGAAATAGAAAAAAGTCACATGGAGCCATATCTGGCGAATATGGAGGCTGAGGCATCGTTACAGTTTCGTTTTTGGCCAAAAATTCACGAACAAGCAATGAAGTGTGAGCAGGCGCATTATCGTGGTGCAAAAGCCATGAATTGTTTTGCCACAAATCCGGGCGTTTTTTTCGGATTGCTTCACACAAACGACGTTGAACTTGTAGGTAGTACTGCTTATTGATTGTTTGACCTTGTGGCAAGAATTCATAATGCACTATGCCATTAAAATCGAAGAACACAGTGAGCATAACCTTCACATTCGACCGTACTTGTCGAGCCTTTTTCGGTCTTGGCGATCCAGAATGCCTCCACTGGGACGATTGCGCCTTAGTTTCGACATCATATCCGTAAACCCATGTTTCGTCACCTGTTATAACACGTTTTAGTAGTTCTGCATCGTTATTGACTTCATTTAGCGACTCCTGAGCAACTTCCATTCGCCGCTGTTTTTGTTCGAAATTCAACAATTTTGGAACGAATTTTGCTGCCACACGTTTCATACCCAAAACATTCGAAAAAATTTGATGGCATGAGCCAACTGATATGCCAACATCATCAGCGACTTCTCTGATTGTGATTCGGCGATCGTTCATAACCATTTCTATCACTTTTTTCACGTTTTCATCGGTTGTTGATGTGCTTGGGCGTCCGGGTCGTTCGTCATCTTCAACGTTTTCGTGGCCATCTTGGAAACGCTTATACCACTCATAAATCCTTGCTTTACTCATAGCAGACTCACTATATGCCTTTGTTAACATTTGACAAACTTTACTACACTTTATTTCATTTTTTACGCAAAATTTAATACAAATTTTTTGATCTTTTTGACTTGAAAAAGTAAGCAATGAATATTGCTGAAAATTTTATCGTACTTCAGGGGCATGTGTACCAACATAATAAAAAAAAATTTTATACAAGCGGACTCTCCAAACCCGCGAAATTTAAAAATTCTCGTTACTTTTTGAACACACCTCGTATAGAAGTGAACTCTCCTCAACTTTTGTTGAGCAATGAAAATGGAATATACACAAATGTCTAGATGATAATCAAGTAGTGCGTCCATAATAATAGTCTTTTGCAATCACGCATGAATTATAAAAAAAATCATACAAATTATTACAGTAAGTATTATAAGAACAATCGTTTAAGCTATTGCAAAGAATGACTTTTTAGAAAATATTTTTCAACTTTTCCCAACTTTACTGTACTAATGATTCCATACATATAATACAGTTTCACGGCTATCTTGTATTCCTTGCAAAACCGTTATAATTACAGAAATATTTTGTTTATGAAGTAACCTAAAACGAAATGGAGAGTAGTAGTAGTGCCAATGATACAGCATCGAATATTATAAACTTAAATTCAACGTTAACTGAATTTGACGTTAATGTTTTACATTCAGTAAGCACTGCAGGCACCGATACTTACATTAGAGGATTACGAAATTCTTTTTCTGAGCCATCAGATGAAATGGAACATGACTTCTCAGAAGGTAAAAATATTAATTAATAAATCATTTGTATCTAAAATATGAACGTACTTTTATTATTGTTTTGTCAATTCAATAATTAATAAACGATATGCATTTATTCTGTAAGCAATATTACATTATTCAATACTGCTGATGGGTAACTATTTATAAAAATTCTAATTTTCAGCAATAGATAATATGCAAAGGACTGTACAAGATAGCCTTGGTATCTCAATGACAAATAGTAATTTTAATGCTGTTTCAAATACTTCAAATTCTAATCAGGATGTTCGATTAGATTCAAATGGTAATATAAATTATTGATACATAGAAAAAATATTTATTACGCACAATTAACTTAATATTGTAGTATATTTTTTCGGCTGATAATAATATGTTTTATGTTATTTTATATCAAGTGGATGGATCTTTCATTAATGGCGATGAATCTGCTCCTGAAAATATTGTAAGTTACCTTCTATTTATGAATGTTTTATAAGCATGTAGAATATCATTTAATAGTGATTTATATATAAAAATATCACATGCTTTATAACTGCATCTACATTACACAATTAATTTATTAAACACAAGAAAATTGTTTTCATATTTTGGTTGTCAAATCTGGGAGAGATTTTATGTGGATCAATAGAGCTGCGATAAAAATTCAGTTGTAAGATTTGATTTTCTTTGTTCAAATAAGATTGGTCAAGTGTTATATTTGAGAATATCAAGTTTCAAATAAAGATTCAATAAAAATGAAATTTATGGGATTTTATAAAATAGATAAAGATTTTTAAGTATTAAAATATATAAGAATTTCATAAGTAACAAGTATACGCACGTAGCTCATTCAAAGGGGAACAATTGCAGTCAGAGTGTACAATACATGATTACATGTAACTGATTTCACAAAAGTCACCAAGTTATAGTTTTGCAATGCCTATTCGCCTGTCAGTTTACCTCCGTAAGGAGGTATGAGGGAAAAAGATGGTCTTTTATTTAGCATCTGCACAGGTAATATGATGTAATCTGTCTTCTGATTCAGTCAACATAACCAAATGTTTACGTATATACACATTGTCGAACCTCTTTTGTGCTGTCTTGTGCTCTTCTCTCTGTGTATAAAAGTCTTTGATTGTTACTGGTGATTTTGAGGAGACCAATTTTGCCATCATTGAACAAAGTCACAGCCATATCTACCCCAAGTTGCAGTACAGGGCATTCATTGCATGAAGTTTTTGGTAATAGTTTCCAGATGCAGTTGGTGAAACTCTCATTATTGTTTTGAGTAAAACCTCCTAAACATCTCTCAAGCAATTCATTGTCTGTCAAAGCCTTGTACACTGGTTTCATGGCATCCATCACAGCACTTGGAAGTGATTTTTTGTAATTGAAGCTTTTTTTGTTTTTTCAGCCTTGGCTTTTTGATATCTGCACCAGCTGTTTTACCCATACCCACTGGGCAAAAGTGATGCTGTAGGTTTCCATCAGTGGAACTCTTATGGTAGTACGTGGTCTAAATGGAATTTTTCATTTCTTGCACTGTTGTTGAAAATTTGTCTTGGATAGCATTCCCATAGTAAATTATAAATTGATCAATCACCTTCAAAGTAAGCCTACCTCTTTCATCGATAGTTTTTCCATCTGACAACTTTTGGTTTCCAAGACTTTTTTTCAGATTCCTGAGCCGAGTACCCATTTTCTTGTGCACATGGCACATTCTTTCTTGCTAGTTGTTAATTCATTTCCATATAGATTCCTGTTTTGGATTGCCAATGAAATTTTGCAATCACCATCTCCAATATAGAATTCAAGCATGAAACAATACTTCAAGTATTTCCAAGATGTCATTGACTTCCATTTTGCCAGCACAACCAACATGATTAGCTTGACACTTAGACTGATGCTCTTCTCACCACTCGTTATACTCAGCAGTACCTTTTTTGTTTTCCATCTGTTTACAGTCCAAACAGTAGTTATGTTTAACACATGTGGCAATCACTTTATCAGTTTCAACTCCAATTAAACTGGTCACTCCTTGGAGAGAATTGAATCCTTTCTTGCGCCAAGTCCCATCACCAGAAGCATCAAGTCCTTTCCTTCCTTGTGGTAAAGCATCAAGCTCCTCTTGAATGACAGTGTTCATAGACTGTTCTGCTATTTTTTTGTATGCTTTTTCCAATTGAACATTAATATCATTATGAACACTATGGACCATAAGCTTAGGTAAGTCCATAATACCACAAAAATTTTCAGAGCCAGCATGTCCATGACCAAGTGCACGCATTGCCAAAACTAAACTCCAATTAACTTCATATCCATTATTGTTCGTTCCTACTTTTTTATGGGATTCCGGTAAAATACTAATTATTTTGGATCATAAATTAATGAAAAAATTTTATAATATATATTTATGTCATATGTAATTATGTAATATATGATGATTGTATCATACACAATTATATAATATACAATATATATTTGAAAATGAATTTTCACTATAACTGATTTAAGCTGATACGGAAAATATTTGAATGCAAAGAAACTTGTAATTTTGTTGATTTTTAAAAAGTTGCGTAAAAAACTGTTTTGGAATGTAACGTATAACTTATGAACGGATTAAAATTTTTGAAAACGGAGAACGGCATTTTATTCTACGTTAAATTTCCTAAAAGAAAGGCCAATAAAAAAATCGAATTTTTCATATTATTGCATTTCCAATGTAGATTATCTGTCTCTTTTTTCAGACTTTAAAATATTATTCCATGGTTTTATTAATTAATACAAAAATGCTTTATGAATAAATTATATGTTTTGGATATTTGGTTTGTCGCAAATTCATAAATCTCAATCAAAAGAACCCCTAAAATTTCCTTTAAACCAATAACGACCAAAGACGTCATTTTTTGGACATGTTTTTGATCGCAAAGCATATATATATAAAACGAAATAATAAATTAATCCAAGATATTGTCCTTTATGTCTTCGGATGTGCTGAATCCGAGTCCGAGCTCAGAATTCAAAAATTTAGCTTAGAAAATTAATTATAACAGGGTTTTTATAAAAAAGAATAGGGAAAGATTCAACAATTCTTTTTTTTACCAATTTTTTTCTAGCATAAATCGCGTCAACATCAAAATCGCTCTTCAACCATAGGTGCACAAAATTGTTGAACAAAATTGTTGAAAAAAATTGGTGAAAAAAAGAATTGTTGAATCTTTCCCTATTTTTTTTTATAAAAACCCTGTTATAATTAATTTTGTTAGCAAAATTTTTGAATTCTGAGCTCGGATTCAGATTCAGCACATCCTAAGACATAAGGGATAATATCTTGGATCAATTTATTGTTTCGTTTTATACATATGTTTTGTGATCAAAAACATGTCCAAAAAATGACGTCTTTGGTCGTTAATGAGTTAACTAAAGGACTTTATTTTTTTGAAAAAAGAAAATGAAGTCAATATAAAACATTTTTTAAGTGCTTATTTTCTTCGTTTGAATTGTTATTTGAAAATGAGAAAAGCCCTTTTAGAAAAAGTCAATTTTTCAAATTATTTATCCATTTACATTAACAAAAATTCTTTAAATAATTATTTCCTAATTTGTCAGAGTCAAAGGAAATGTGGTATCCCAAAATGATTTTTGTTCATTCTATCGTTCGTAATCGTACGACGCTCAAAGATTTTTCAAAAAATAAGATTTCACAGTTAGAAGGGCTTTCTAGGTCCCTTAAGGGAACCAGAGCGGGTCTCACAGTAAAAATTTAAGACTTTGTTTATTGCCGTATAGATATCATTCTACTAAAGATATGGATGTGGGAATTTTTTCATTTTAAGTACTCTTAATAACCTTTAATATTCTTTAAAAATATCGATTGTACACCTAATATGGACACAGTAAACACCAAGCTCTATTTTTCAAAAAATTTGGCTTTGACACGCTTTTCTGAATACCAGAGTGGACAAAAATCGTTTTATGAGAGCTCTTTTTTTTGTCATGAATCGGACTACAGAATGAGCGGAGCACTTTTCTAAAAAAGCCGATTCTTCCTATTCTTTTAGACCAATATATAAAATTTTATTTTTTTTTAAATTTGTTTTTTTGAAATTTATCTGAAAAAAATAGGAATTATCAACTTTTTATAGAAATACGCTCCGCTCATTCTGTAGTCCGATTGATGACAAAAAAAAATGAGCTCTCAAAAACGATTTTTGTCCACTCTGGCATTCAGAAAAGCGTGGTAAAGCCCAATTTTTTGAAAAATAGAGTTTGGTGTTTGTTGTGTCTATATTAGATGTAAAATGGATATATCGGAACTTATAACAAAGAAAATCAAAGCTTATTAAGAGTAATTTAAGATGAAATAATTCCCACATCCATATCTTTAATAGAATGATTTCTATACGGCAATAAACAAAGTCTTAAATTTTTACTGCGAGACCCCCTCTGGTCTCCTTAAGGAAACCAGACGGGGTTTAACGGGCAAAATTGAGTGTGATCTTTACTTGTGTATTAAAATAGTCCTAATAAAGATACTGGAATGAATCTTTTTTATCTTGAAGTACTCTCTAAAATCTTTAGTTTTCTGCCTTGTAGACTCCAAAATCCTAATTACAAGACTATCTAAACTAAATAATCCTAATTTTTTATTGAAAAATGATTTACGGTTGAGAGGACTTGCCGGATCTACTAATTAGGATTTTGGAGTTTATAAGGCAGAAAACTAAAGCTTATAGAGAGTACTTCAAGATAAAAAAAGATTCATTCCGACATCTTTATTAGGGCTATTTTAATCTTCAAGTAAAGAATACACCCAATTTTGCATGTTAAATCCTATCTGGTCTCCTTAATTGATATTTTTGGGTTTGCGACAAAGAAAACTCGAGTTCAATTCAAGTAATGATACGATATATTAACAATTCTATTAAACACCCTTAATAACATAGATTTCCACCTATAAGTCCACATTGATTTCCAGGTGGGTTTCTATTGATTTGTATTAATTTCCATGTGGGATTCCAGGTATCGAAAAATCAAGGCGGAAATCCATGTGAGTTTAAAGAATTCTTCGATCTAAGTTTTCTCGAAATTCATGTCTTAGAATCGGCTTAATTTTCTATAATCCACCTGACTTTATGAAAGTCTTCATGGATTTGAGAAAATCAAAGTGGAATCAGAAAAAAGAAGGCATGGGTCCTGCGCAATTTCATTATCACCTATGTCTTTTCAAATTATAGATTTCATATATTTATTTTGATTATTAAAAGAGAAAGAATAATTAATAACTTTAAAAAATTACAAGTTGTTGAGCAGCATGAATATTTGTGTGGAATGTAATTATTTCTTGAAAACTCACGTATAATCTGGCATTGGATTTATTTACAAAAGTTATCCGCCTTCTAAAATTTTGGGTCATTCTTTATTTTTCAACATTGTAGATCAAACATTTTTAAAGCCCGATAACTTTTGTAACTGCATCCAATGTAGAACTGTATGTGAGTTTTCAAGAAATATTAACATTCCACAAAAATATCCGTGCTACTCAACAACTTTTAACTCCTTGAAGTTTTTGATAATGCTCTCTCGGATAACAATTAAAATGATTATATGAAATCTGTAATTTAAAAACATCCGTGCCTCCTTTTTTTCTAAATCCACCTGGATTTTCTAAAATCCATATTATCAAATTATATGAGTCAGTTAGGTTAGGAAATGAAATGTTCCTTCGCGTCATTCACAAATACACACACATACACACAAACACACGCACGCGCGCGCGCGCATACACACAAATATCTGTGTCTGAGCTCATCTTAACACATATCAATTTTTGTTAACTCAGGTGGATTATAGGAAATCGATGTTAAGATTCAGAATTACTATTGTTGAAAATAAATATTTAATAAATTTTTATATTTATTTGTATTTTCATAGATTAAGTTTGATTTCTGTATTTGTAATATAATTAATAAATTTCAGGCCTGATGATGCCAACAAAATAATTAGCGAAACATGGTCTTTAAATGTTTAATAGCATTTTGTTGATTACTTATAACTGAAATTCTTTAAAAATATTGATAGATAATTCAGTCTATTTTACGACATGGATTTCGAGAAAACCTAGATCGAGGATTTTTTGGAACCTATATGGATTTCCATGTGGATTTTTCGATGTCTGAAATTCCACCTGGATTCCATGCAGATCTATGGGAACTCACCTGGAAAACCATGTGGATTTATAGGTGGAAAGCAATGTGCATTTCCATATAGATTTTTTCGATAGATTTGTTAAGACAACAGGCAACTCTGTAAACGCTGCGAAAAATTCACATCTGAGTTGAAAAGTTAGAAAAGAAGTCACAGGTAGTGTGTAGTTGCAGTAATAAAATGGAACTATTAAAAAAAATAAACAATAATTTTGATCCGCTGTCTTCACCTCTTATTGCTAATATATATGCATTTTCCAAAAAAAAAACTTCTTCAATTAGGTACCATTTTGCCGAAATTTTTAAATAGGTACACACTCCTAAATCTTGCATTTTTTCATTCTACATTTTTTTATTCTTCCATGCTATCAGAAATAAGGAAATAAATTTGCCTACATCAAGAAAAGCTTGTCAAACACTTTTTTCGTTCGCAAAGTGCTAAAATCATAGAAAAATAGTGTTATTTTGTGTTTTTCTTATGTTTTACAAAAAAATGAGAGACGATAGCGAGAATGTGATTTTAGATTCGGATTCCTTAGATAAATTTCGTGCAAAATTAATGAAGTTTTTTTGTGAAAAAACACGCGGACACACACACACACACACATACACACACGCACATACACACTCACACACATATATTTTTTATTCTCAATTATTCAAACAAATATTGTTTACATAGAAAACTAATGTTGATTAATTTATTTAATCTAGGATATAGATCCGCTTCCACTCGACAATGGAGACTATATTGACGATAGCAGTGACGAAGAAGAAGATTTTAATGATTTGTCAACCGATGACAATGAAATTGTTAATAATAGGCTACATGATTTCAGTGCCGTCTTTATCTACCTCGGGGCTCTAGGCCTGATGGGCCGGGGCCCTCTTAAGGTTGCAACTTGTCATTACCAACGGCTTGCCACCACCTACTCTTCGTCTGTTGCGTGAGAAAAAAAGAGCGTACGCGCTATCGCGATCCTATATTAATACACATTGGCGTCTTTTCTCCGCACTAATCACATTTTCTTTAGCTACTCCCACCACTAATTATGATCGTCTTATGCACGCGACAAAATCAGTGCTATCGCGTAGTCTCGCGTCCCTACTCCCAAATCTTCGACCAATGACCAAAACGCGGCAAGTGTTTCAAAAATGAATAAAATTCGAACGCCTTGCAACGATATGTCACTGTGATTTTTGTTGTCGTGAAGTTAAGTGCAGTGAAAAAAAATGCAGCGTGAAAACGATAGTGCAGTGAGTGATGAATTGTTGGCAGTGCCGTCTTTATCTACCTCGGGGCTCTAGGCCTGATGGGCCGGGGCCCTCTTAAGGCGGCGAAAATCTCATGAAATCAATATGAGATGTAATTTTTTACGAAACAATGGCTTGATTTTAACTTTAATTTTTTAGTCAATTTGAATCGAAGAGAACATTTCCGATATTCGATATTCGTCGATATTTCTGCAGATATATTGAAAATTATTTTTGTAATGATTTGATATGATATTGAACTTTTATAGCGATTGACAAAATATTCAATACAGTTTTCGGAATCGAATCATTTTTTCGAGGCGAAATCACCTAACAAAATTATACAGGGAACGATATCAGCAATATGAACTACTATGAGTTATGGAACGTGCAATACTTACATTTACATATACGATTTTTCCATTGTAATGTGCAATATCATTCAATTTCAATATTGATCTCATAATCACATAGTGCTCCCGTCATCGAATTTCTGGACATGCTCAATTTATCATGTATAATGCCGAGAGAATGATGTGACCGTTGCTGTCTGTGATCGCAACATTTGTTGCTTGTAGGTAGTCATGCTTGTGTGGTTCTATTTCGTGGTGTTTAATTGTGTTTTTTATTACTATTGCCGTTCCTCCATGAGCCTTACCGTCGGGATGATTTGTACTGTACAGTGTATATCGTGGGATTTTGAAAAAACTTTTGTGTGTGAAATGAGTTTCAGAAATTAGCATTATATCGATATTGTTTTCTATGAGAAAAGGTTTTAATTCTATGCTTCTTTGCGCTAAACTGTTAGCGTTCCAAATTGCTATTTTTATTTTTGTATTCATTTTATCTTGTTTAGAAGCGTGTTGATTAGGTTTAACATAGTGTCCATTTTATTCATCATTTGCATCATCATTTGCATCATGTTTACGAATTGACTGTCGTTGGTGTTTACTGTTTGTTGTGGTGTCGGTGTTTGTTTGGGTTCAGTATTTGTCGTGTTTTTATTTTCGGTTGCTGCCTGTGCATAAGTAACGTCTGGTCTAACGGTATTTTCGGCCATTTGTTTTGCCCTTAACGGTGGAAAAAGTTTTTGCTGTAAGAGTATCCTTGCACTGCAGCCCTTATAACTAGCCACATGATTCCCTCCACAGTTTGCACGCTTTACTTCATTTATTTTTGTTCGGATTGGGCAATCGCTGGTGAGATGATTGCTTGCGCATTTTACGCAGACTGGAGGTCGGTGGCAATAATTTTTGGTGTGACCAAATTCTTGGCAGCGCATGCATTGAGGGATATCTTTTTTTTTATGCGGAGGTTCAAAGCTAATTATTTGTTGCATTAGTTTTTTTATTTCAAATATTTCTTTGTTATTTTCTTTCGGTTTTACTTCAATAAAGAATATTGGCAACGGTTGTTTTGTGATTTTGTGCTTTATATTTGTAATTCTTACTACTTCGTGGTTAAATGACTCAATTTCAATTTTTAATTCGTCTATGTCTACTGTTGGATGCATGTTCTTTAGTACAGCTTTGTACGGTTTATTTTCTTTACGCTGAAATGTGTAGAAATCGGTATTTTTTTTTTCAAGTTCATTGACTGTTTATGTGAAGAGTTCCGGTTTATTGATTTGTATTTTGATTTCGTTATTATTTAAAATTTTTAACGTGTATTCATTTTTTGCTATCTGGTCGAGCAATTCACGTAGTGGGGTTATTTTTAAGACACCATTAACATAAATTGGTGGTGATTTCGCAGCTTTTGGAATTACGGTTTGATTTTGAATATTTGATTTACCTGTGTTATCACTGATTTCCATTTCTTGCAATACCTCGTATTGATTACTTGTTTCTATTTCCTTTGGGCTATTTCCGAGCCAGTAGTCCTTAATGTGTGTTTGTCTTTTTTTAACTGATTTGTTTTCATCTGGACTATTTCTTGGGCGCTTTTGTTGGGCAATTTTCCAGGTTGTTGTTTCATCGTTTATTTCTTTCGAATTTTTTATTAGTGTGATCTGCACCTTTTCTTTTATTGTAGCCATGACGGCTAAACTAATGCTATTATTTGTCTGTATGATTTGGTTTTGTTTGTTTTATTTGCTCTATGTTTCTTTGATATGTCTGTTTACTGTCACTGTCTAACGGTCACTTTAAACTTAGAGAGCGATCATTCGCACATCTGAACACCTCGAGTGTTACGAGTGAACTGATCAATAAAAGTAATATCCAATTTGTTACACAGGTAAAAATATATTTGATAATTGATTATTTGCTATTATCTGTCGTTGTTGTTTAAAACAGTATATCAATATAATTTTATAAGATGTGAGATTACTTATGCTTATATTGCTCATTGCTTATTTCTAATTCAAATTAACTAGCTGAACCAACTGCGCGCTCGACTGCGCGCCTATGCACTCAGAGACAACTTGAGGCTTGCTCGCGTATATCATACCAATAAAATATCTTCCCAACGCTCCCGCGACTACGTGATAATATGCTCGCGAAGCTAGCTTTATTTTTTCGGAATGGATGAAGTTCCGAAAGTCTTGCAGTAAAACCCGTCATTATTTACAATGGCATTTTCGCTGAATATTTTTTTTTATATCGATAGAATCAGTTGCCATCACGAAGGTCGAAGAGGAAGAAGCCAATAGAGTTCTTGTGCAAAATGTAGGTGACAAAAAAGAAGGAGCAAATAAAGTTGGTGCATTACGAAATGTCGAAAATGTAGATGATTTAAAAGGCGAGATTAACGAGATAAAAGTTGCTTCACAAACTATCGATGGCCCCGCGTCCTGCGAACATGCACTTCAAGACAATAGTAATACTGTACAAGGTAAATCTTAAAAATGTAGAACATCGTAGAATTGATAATGTAATTTTTTTTAATTCACACCACCAGAAATTTATTGTTAACGTGACTTTATCGGGCTTTCAATTATTTAGGGAACGTCAAACCAGACGAAAATACAAAGAATTACAGCACTGATCCTGCTCTGTGGAATTTAGATAATGATCTAGTCAATTATTGGTTGAGAAAAGGAGCAGATTTCGGTCGGAACAATGACGGTAAATTCAAGAAATCGGCTCGTGAATACATTGACAGTGAAGGAAAAGTGAAAATTCGAACCTTACAGCCATCCTTGTTTCAATGTGAGTTAAAAAATGGTCAAATAATTGAACGAGACTGGTTGATCTACTCGCCATCGAATGGTTGTGTATATTGTTTTATATGTAGACTTTTTTCGAATCATCAAAGCAGCCAATTTAGTTCAGTTGGTTTCAATGACTGGAAAAATGGCATAAGACGCGTTATCGAACATAACGGCGGAAGTGAACATAAAGAATGTTTAAATATATATGGGAAACGTAAAAATACAGTTGGCTGTATCGACAATCAAATTTGTCAACAAGCGGAGAAAGAATTTGCGTACTGGAAAGAGTTAGTAGGTCATTTGGTAAAAGCAATCAAGTTTTTAGCTTCTAGAGGTCTTGCTTTCCGAGGAAAAAATCAAACTATAGGATCAAAAAAAAATGGGAATTACTTGGGTTTATTAGAATTGATGGGTGATTATAGTCCATTTATCAAAGATCATTTGAAGAAATATGGGAATAAAGGTCATGGGCATACGTCATATTTATCAGCGAATATTTGCGAGGAACTTATTGAATTGATGGGTATAAAAGTTTTTGAATATATTTTAAATGAACTGAGACAAGCGAAATATTACTCTATTAGTGTAGATTCTACACCTGATAACACGAAAAGAGATCAACTCTCTTTTACCGTTCGATATGTCAACGAAAAAGGACCAATAGAACGATTTCTGAAATTTATATCGATTGAGAGTCATAAATCGGAGTATTTAACTAATACAGTTTTTGGATTTTTGGATGAAAACAGTGTAACTTTAGGTGATTGTCGTGGTCAGTCATACGACAACGCAACAAATATGTCTGGCCAATACACAGGACTGCAAGCTCGAATTAAAGAAGCCAATAAATATGCTGAGTATTGCCCATGTGCAGGGCATTTTTTGAATTTAGTAGGATTTTCAGCAGCGCAGTGTAATCTAAAAATAAAAATATTTTTCGATACGTTGCAGCGCTTATATGTTTTTTTATCAGGTTCTACTAACAGGTGGCAAAAATTGAAAGAAGCTTTAGATGCTTTAGAAACTGTGTTGAAGGTTCTGAAATCACTGAGTGAAACGCGATGGTCGGCTCGTGTTGACGCTGTATCGGCTGTTTATCATGCATATGACACAATTTTATTGGTTCTTGATGAATTAGCAAAAGATGATACAGCCAAAAGTGAAGTCCAAGTAGAAGCAGCAAGTTTGTATAAAAGCTTGACTTAGTTTAGCAATGTTTTTTTGCTTGTAGTCTGGTATGATATTTTGTCTAAAATTCATGCGACTAATTTAACTCTGCAAAAAGCAAATGTAGATCTAGGCGTTGTAGTGAGTTTGTTAGAATCGTTAGAACAGTACATCGGAGGTCTAAGGGAAAAATTTGATATTTTTTTAGAATCTGCAAAAGTGTTTGCCTAATTGGAAGAGATACCTGAAGATGAAAATGTAAGAACAAGAACGCGTAGCACCAGATTCCAACGATTCGAAGGCACAAGCGAAAATACCACTTTTTCTTACGTTGATAGTCTCAGAGTAGAAATTTTTTATCCCATAATCGATAGTCTGATCGTAAGCTTACAAAAAAGAAAAAAAGACTACAATGAGTTGAACAAAAATTTTACTTTCTTGACAAAGTTACGAAATTTGAATGATCAACAAATCACTGAAAATTGCAAAAACATTGCAGCAAAATATGACAAGGATTTATGTGAAGAAAGCTTGATATCGGAATGCATACAATTCAAAAGTTATTTAACTGCAACTGGCGCTGACGACAAACTATCATTTCTAGAACTGTACACCAAAATCCATAGCGATGGTATAAGATCGACATTCCCTAACATAGAAATAGTTCTGCGTATTTTTCTGTGCATGATGGTGACAAATTGTAGCGGCGAAAGGTCTTTCTCTGTTTTAAAATACCTGAAAAATGATCACCGTAGTAGTATGCTGGATGCTCGCTTGAGTTGGCTAGCAATAATGTACATTGAGTGTGATGTTTTAGATTTAATCGAAATCAATGATTTAATTAGTGATTTTTCTCAGAAAAAATCAAGAAAAAAGCTGTAAATAGACTAAAGTGTAAGAAATAAATAAGATTAAAAAAAAATATATTGTACTTAAATTTTTTTAAATTAATAATACTATTGCATTTCCATTTTACGATGAATTCGATAACTCGATTGTTTTATGAAGAAAACTTTAAAATTTTTTTCCGGAATTTTTATATTTCTATCGAAATTTGAGCAAGTACTCCTTGGCAGGGGGCCCTTGGGAATGCCTGGGGCCCTAGGCCTCGGCCTTTCAGGCCTGTGCATAAAGACGGTACTGCATGATTTAGAAGAAATGATAAATGATGAAGAATGTAATGAGTGTCTAAATTCGCAGATAACTGTTAGCAAACTAGAGATGATACTAGCTATGATGAAATTTTGCAACAAATATCATATTCCTACGACGGGAGTTGTAGATATGTTCAAGATGCAAAATATGTTTCTCAATCAAAAAATTTTTCCTGAGAATTCTTATCAAGTAAATAAGCTGTTCAATCCAGAAGGAGGTAGAGAGTATCACGCTGTGTGCCCTGTGTGTGAAGGCTACCTAGGTACGTTTGGTAAGGGGCAGCAAATAATATTTTGTGAGACGTGCGATGATAATATAAACTTGAAAGATCCTACATATAGTGATTATTTTGTCACTTTCGATGTGGTGAGGGATGTAAGAAGTCTGATAGAAGCGAATGAAGACTACTATATTAATGTTGTTTCCCAGCGAAACAAAGAATATAATACTATATTTCGAGATTTTTATGATGGGCAAAAATATAAGCAAAAAATTCTTATGTTTTCACTCCTGATATTTGATGATTTTATTTTATTAAATTTCTGATCTACAGAGATAACTCCTAAGATCAGAAATTTAATAAAATAAAATAAAAAAATATAAGCAATTTGTGGCATCATTGCCGGCCGATCGTAAGGAGAATTATTGCACTGTGACATTTAATAGCGATGGAAGTCCTACTTTCAAAAGTTCCAAATATTCGATATGGCCTATACAAATTGTAGTGAATGAAATTCATTCAATGAAAACTATTATTTGCGCGCTTTGGTTTGGGCGTGACAAACCAAAAATGACCTATTTTCTACGTCCTTTTGTCGACCATATGAATGAACTTTCCGAAAATGGAATAACTTGTCAGTTAAAAAATTCACCAAGAAAATTATATTTGTATGCATTATGTTGTTGCGTAGATGCTGTTGCACGAGCGCCTATGCAAGGTACCGTTCAGTTTAACGGCTATTATAGGTGCAACTGGTGTTTGCATCCAGGTTTGCGAGTTCGCCACAACACTGGGTATACTATCAAGTATCCTATACTGGATGAAGTTCCCGAAAGACGAACGGCAGAAATTACATTTAATTTAATGCAAAGATTAGTTGAATCAAATATTCCGATGCTAGGTATAAAAGCGGTTACTCCCCTGCTCCTTTTAAATTATTACGATATCATTGATGGATTCGTTCCATGTTCACTTCACTGCGTTGATCGAGGTGTAGGCAGTCAATTTACCAACTATTGGTTAACTCCAAATAAGCCCTATTCTATTCCTCCGAATAAAAAAAAAGCCATTGATCAATTGTTGAAAAATATCAAAGTGCCAACTCAATTAACACGATTGTCACGTTCTTTGAGTGATCGAGCGTACTGGAAAGCAGTAGAGTGGTGTAATTGGATTCTTTTTTATAGTATACCGATATTAAAATTTATATCTCAAGAAATCCCAGCGTTTGAAGTGTATATGAATCACTGGTCGTTGTTAGTTGAAGCCTATTATATACTATTACAAACTGAAATGACTGTAACAGAATTAATAGAGCAGATTTGCTTCTAAAACGATTTGTATTTGATGTAGAAATTTTGTATACAGTTGATGCAATGACTTACAACGTACATCAGTTACTACACTTAGTACAGAGTGTTGCTGACTGGGGCCCATTGTATACACATAGCGGATACGTATTTGAATCAGGTAATGGAAAAATTAAGAAAACTATTTATGCAGCTAACGGTGTCTTAAGCCAAGTGTGTCGTTATCTTTCATTTGAAGAATGTGTAAAAAAACTAGAAAAACGCGTAGAAATGAAAGACGATTCATTATGTATGGACTTTATAAGATATTTAGATGACAATTATACTGAAAAAAGTGTTAAGTTTGCGTATAGATATTTCGGAAGGACGGAAACAAATGAAAACGTTCTAAGGCAGCACGGACTTCCAATAGAAACAGTCAGAGCTTATAAAAAAATTGTTAAAATAGGGTGTCCATTTAAGTCATGTGAAAAAATATTGTACAGATCAGACAATTCATTTGCTAGTTTACAAAATAGAGATTATATAGAAATTCAACAATTTCTTGTAAATATGGCGGATGGAAAAGAGTACGTTACATTTAAAAAGGTCGAAGTGATAGGTGATGATAATCTAGTCAGTGATGAGTTACGCAACATAAAGCAAGTTACAGAAATACAGCAAAATATTGATATAACATTGACAAAAAATATTGATAAAACGTGTGTTTACATGGAAATTGAATGCGGTAAATTTATATCAAGTGTTCCGAATATGTATTGGAAATAAAGTGATTTATCAATGTCATGTATATATTTTTCTACTTCTACTTTATATTATTTAAATAAATAATTTTAGTTTTTGCATAATTAACTTTGATTTTATATTTTGAGTTACTAAATTAACAATTTATTGTAGTTAGATATGATTACTTGATTTTATGTATTTTTTTATAATACTATTAACTTATCGTTGAAAGTATTAAGTTTAGCCAAAACTAAATATGTATTTGAAAATTTTTCATAAATTGTCCATATTACTATTCATGTTCATTATGTAATGGACATAAAAGAAAAAGACCATCTAGTGTTAAATTCTCCATCAATTTTTTGAATATCTCCATTTTCATTGATAAATGCCGATGGATTTCTGTAAAATCTGTATGCGTTCGTGAAAATCTATACTTAAAATTAAAATTAAGAATCTGGATTTGACATCAAATCTACTTGGAACCCTTAGTAGTCTCAAAGTATTTATCAAAGTATTTATAAGGTTCAGTACCTACAATTTTTTAAAAGATTATAAGTTATTATTGATATAACAGTCAGTATTTCACGTACAATTTACTGGAAGTGATAAAATCTATCTAAATATATTAAATTCCTACCTAGATTTGTTACGAAATTCAAAAGTTTGTTCAAAGAATTCACCTACAGTTATCAGCGAATCCACCCGAGTTAAAAAAAAAAGTTCTCCTTAATCCACGTATATTTCTCTAGAAATTCATCTTAATATGCCAATAAATGAACCTGAATTTTCGAAAAAAATATACCTAGAACTATTGAGGAATCTACCCGGATTTAAAGGGAAATCTGTCTAGATTTGCCGAGAAATCCATCTAGATTTGCCGAAAAATCCATCTAGGCATGTCGAGAAATCCACCTAGATTTGTCGAGAAATCCATCTGGATCTGCCGAGAAATCCACCTAGATTTGCCGAGAAATCCACCTGGATCTGCCGAGAAATCCACCTAGATTTGCCGAAAAATCCATGTAGGCATGCCGAGAAATCCACCTAGATTTGTCGAGAAATCCATCTGGATCTGCCGAGAAATCCATCTAGATTTGCCGAGAAATCCACCTGGATCTGCCGAGAAATCCACCTAGATTTGCCGAGAAATCCACCTGGATCTGCCGAGAAATCCACCTAGATTTGCCGAGAAATCCATCTGGATCTGCCGAGAAATCCACCTAGATTTGCCGAGAAATCCATCTGGATCTGCCGAGAAATCCATCTAGATTTGCCGAGAAATCCACCTGGATCTGCCGAGAAATCCACCTAGATTTGCCGAGAAATCCACCTGGATCTGCCGAGAAATCCACCTAGATTTGCCGAGAAATCCATCTAGGCATGTCGAGAAATCCATCTAGATTAGCCGAGAAATCCATCTAGGCATGTCGAGAAATCCATCTAGATTAGCCGAGAAATCCATCTAGATTTGCCGAGAAATCCACCTAGATTTGCCGAGAAATCCATCTAGATTTGCCTAGAAATCCATCTAGATTGGCCGAGGAATCCACCTGAATTTGCGGAGAAATCGAGCTGGAATTTGGGAGGATTCTATCATGGAAATCCATGCAAGAGTCCTATTCTGGAAATCTATGTAGAATCCATATAGAATCTATACAAATCTATATGGAAATCTAGCTAGATATCTATATAGAAATCCAGCCTCGATTTCTTGATGGATTTTTTTAATAGGGATGTCTAGAGTGAGATCGTGGGATTCATTAAAAATGTATCTAGGTAATCAAAGATATGATTCCTTAGTTAAAAATTATGTTTATAAAGAATGGTATCATTAATATTTCAATATATATTATGAATTTTTATTTTTATTATATACAAGTATATGCAATGCATTTTCATGTCATTAGGTTTGAGCGCGCGAAGCGCGCTATGATGTTCTAGTTTATAAAAGAATTTGTCGTGTTCTCTGGCAACGAGAGAAATCGCATGACAATAGGAAAGGAAATTAGACATTATTTTTAAATAAATAAATAAATAAAATAACAGGATGATAGGAAAAATTCGCAGCTCGTTCAAACCTCTCGCATGATTTTTTGATCAGAGACATAATTTCAGCACAATTAATGAAAATATCTCAAAGTTTTAAAACCATTTTTTCTAAATAAGTTAAAAAAAACTTAATAAATATTATCTTTAGTTCTAGTGATTAATTTTGATATAAAAGTAATAAATAATAATTATTAGTTGATAATTGTTTTTGAAATTAAAGTAATTTCTTGAAAAATAAAATAGCATAGGTTAGTAATATTACTAGATTTTTGGAATATTAATTAATCGTTCATGTTATATGTTATATTTCAATAAATGAAGTAGATTGAGCTATTTTATTAATTGAGAAAAATTAGTAATAAAAATTTTTATACAATAAAATATAGAATCCATTCAAATGACAGATTCAGTACCTTATGGTATTATCTGCTTGTAAATTGTTTTACAATATTAAACTAGTTTTGTTTTGTGCCCGGTTCTAGGAGATGCTTCTTTTCTAAACAGAGGTTTTCATGCTAGCTTAAAAGGCCAGAAAAAGTTGTTGTCTGACAAAGAGTCAAACGCATCTTGTTTAGTGACAAAAGTAAGATGGGTTGTTGAAGCGGTTCATAAGAACATTGGTCAGAGCACGGTGGTCGGGAAGACCGAAAAAGTTCGTCTACGTTGCCAACGAAATCCGAGTCCACAGTTGTCTTTGTTTTTACTAAAATAATCAAAAAATCATCGTCCGGAAATCGGATCTGCTCCTTCTTTCGAGTTATTGACGAAAAATGAGATAATAGGTCAGAATTTTTTTTTCGCGAGTTAGCATCCATTCAAAACGATTTCAGAGTTGTATTTTACTGATAAGTGCAAGCAATAGACTACCCTTAATAAGCAAATAAAACTGTAACGTAATAAATTATTTAAAATTTTGCGTATTCGTTTTAAATATGTTCATTATTATTCATTATAATATTAATTATGTATCATAATCTTGCAAATTTATGGAATTGCTTAACCAATATAAGCAACAATTAAACAATAGTTCAAATATCTGTATTTTATTATAAATGTAATCTTATATTTTAGGAATCAAAAACCGATATAGTATTTCAATTTTGTTAATTGTTAATAAAATGAAACTTTCATCTACATCAATAGTTCTCGTGTGCGGAAAGAATATGCAGAATAACTGCGCTACACATTTCCATCATTGTAGTCGATATCGATATATAAACCTTGGTGTTTATGTTTACCTTTGGTTCCGAGGAAAGTTATATTATAACGATACGACTGACTTATTAATATCAGTGTATCGCCGGTTACCGAGCGGGTGCGGTCTATTTCCGCTCGTAAAATATTTTAGTCAAATAAAATTTAGCGATATAAACTAATAATTTTTTGTGATTCAAGAGTGTGCTGTGCAGTGTAGTGTCTAATGTGTAGTTAGTACTTATTGTGAAAATGCCGAAGCACGCGTATACTAAATGTAGCCATGAAGAAAACCGTTATAAAGTGTGTGGTCCGTGTGGGCAAAAAGTCATCGTGGGCAAACAGAAACTAATTCATTTTAAAATCACAGAACGTACTTATGGACTTATTAAAGATTTGGTTGATAAAACATACAACTTATCTGATGAAAGATATCCCTTAAGTATTTGCTCGACATGTCGAAGAACGCTTTCCGAACATAAAAATGGTAATAACAGAAGACCAATTCAAAAAATTCCAAATTATGCTAACATAGTATTACCAAAAGCGACTCGATCGGTGATTTCACTGATCTGTAATTGCTATATTTGTTTGACAGCTCGATCCACGAGCCATTCCAAAACAGAGTTTGTTTTTGGACAAAAACGAGATTTGAATAATTCTATAGATGAATCAAATGGACTATATGCCTCTTCAGCTCCAAAAGCAGATCAAACACAAAAGAGTTCGAATAAACCTCATGTAAATGTAAATAATGAAAATGTGATTAGATTATGTAAGAGATGTTCGCAAAAAGTAGGTAAAGGTGTTAAACACGTATGCGACTCACGAGACTATGCTGTTAGGCGGAGTGTAATGGAATTAGTGGATCAACTGCCCGATACACAAAAAGAACGCGTAACTTCTACAATTCTGCAAGAACTATCTGCGTGAAAGTGATTCTATAACTCTGAGTACTGAAGGTCGTAAAAAAACAGTTTATTTAAAACAAAAAACTTCCAGTGATGAAATAATATTCTCAACTGAAGATCTCGATTCATTTTATGTAGACACTGCAGTTTCAAATAATCATATGAGAAAAATGAGTTCTTTCATACGTAAAACTGCAGGCAGAAAGTCTGTTCCCATCAAGTATGAAGAGCATGTGAAAGAAAGAACTCATTTGTTAGACCAATTTTATCAAACAGGTATATATGAATTTGAAACAACAGGTGGAAATAAAGAAAAGAGGTGGTTTGGGGTAATGCCAGTGACTTGTTGAAAGAAATTATAGAAAGACGTGAAGTAATTGGTTATTATACTGTTAAAGTGATGGCTGACGGTGGGCAAGGTTTTTTCAAAGTATGCATGAGTATCATTCCCACTTCCGTAAATTGTACATCGCAATATAAGTCGGACGAAAGTTCGTCTGATGAAGATTGTATTGATGAAATACCGATGAAAAGAAGAAAATTGAATTCCCATAATAAGTCATCAGAATTCAAACTAACAAGCGTTAAAAAATTGATTATGCTTTGTATTGTTCCAGATATAAAAGAAACATATAATAATGTACAATGTTTTTTTGACTTAGTGAAACTAAATGAAATTTCTTTTAAATTTGTTTCTGACTTCAAGCTTCTATTAATCATAAATGGCCAACAAACTGCCACTTCTACATTTCCGTGCCCTTACTGTTCAATCAATTTACCAGATTTACGGAATTTCCATAAAACATCTGAAATCGAGAGCAGTCAGAAATCGAGTAGCAGTGCAGAAAATTCATTGAAAACTTACGGAAATTTGAAAGAAGACTACGAAAAGTATGTATTTGGAGGCAAGGATAAGAAAAAGGCCAAAGAATCACACAATGTCATAAACGAACCAATTTTCAACGAAGATAGTAATGTTTGCGTATTAGAAAAATGTTACATTCCAGAATTACACTTATTACAAGGCTTTGTCAATCACCTTTTCTGGAATGGCTTAGTTCCTCTCCTAGGTCGTGAAAAAGCAATCTTGTGGCCTATCAAATTAAAACTCGTTTCAAAAAGTTATCACGGAGAAATCTTTGAAGGAAACGCATGCCGAAAGTTATTGAAGGAAGCTGATGCTCTATATGATGCTGAAATATATAAAGATGTTGGTGTATTGGCTATCGTGCCATTCGTGTTTGCATTTAAAGCTATGAATAAACTAGTACATTCGTGCTTTTCTACTAAAAGAAAAGGTTTAATGAATGAGTTAGATAGAATAATCAACGAGCTGCGAAAGGCTGTGCTTGCTACTGAAGTATCCGTTACACTAAAAATACATGTCATTTTAGATCATGTTAAGCAAACTATGCAGATATTGAAAAATTCTGAAGGTCTTGGCAAGTGGTCAGAGCAAGCCGGTGAATCAATTCATCGAGAGTTCCTCAGCTTTTGGGAAAAATATAAGATAAATTTAATCAGCGACCCTTCCTTCTCGGAGAAATTGAAAGCGGCTACAGTGCAATTTTCATCATTTCACGTTTAGAAGAAACCATTATTGATTTATTCCGTTATGTAAAAATGTTGATATTAAGTATTTCAGATTGTGAATTTATTATGAATATATATATATATATATATATATATATATATATATATATATATATATATATATATATATATATATATATATCTTTGTACGTTTCCGAATGCTAGTTATTAAATTGAAATATTTATTTATTGTTGAAAATATAATGAACATGAGGGATAAGACTTATAAGAAAATTCTTATTTTTCAAACCACCTAACCTTTTCTACGGTGTCATGGTATAACCGAATGTTTGAAATTTTATTGCTCACACCCACCAGCAAATTGCAACTTTAAATTCATTCTAAACGGATGCACACACGCGAAAAACTAAATTCTGACCTATTATCTCATTTTTCGTCAATAACTCGAAAGAAGGAGCAGATCCGATTTCCGGACGATGATTTCTTGATTATTTTAGTAAAAACAAAGACAACTGTGGACTCGGATTTCGTTGGCAACGTAGACGAACTTTTTCGGTCTTCCCGACCACCGTGAGAGATACAAGCTTCTTCACAATCAACTACATAATTCTTTTCTGCACAATGCTCGTTTGTATTGTCAAATTGCATGTTTTTTACAAAATCACTCTGGAAAGCGTCTAATTTCAGATACGGAGTTGATAGGGCCAATTATTGAAAGGATCAATGTCACCAAAAGATTTAATAGTACTCTTGCTTGTTTCGTGGAAGAAGAAAATTGGAAGCGATAAACTATACCATTACAAGAGATATCTTCTGAAGATCTCGATGATTTTCCAGAAATTACCGTAAATGACCTGAAAATATTTTTTACAGGTTCCCAACTTGCACAAGCCATATCTTATCTAGCCAAAAGGATCACGAAAAATAACACATTGGATCTTCATTATGCTAAAATAAATCCACATATTATCAAATTCGAAGTAAAATCATGCCACATAAACAGCAAGACATATAAGTGTTATGTATAGTCTAAATCAAATACTATTAGGATTAGTGGAATCGAAAAATACTGTTGCAATCGTGCCAACAGTAACAGGACAGTTGGTTATTGCTCGCATGTTGCCGCCTTGATTTATTATTTAACGTATAAGAGATATTTATCCAGAATAATTAAGCCTGCAGAAAATCTGACAACTCTATTCGACTTCAAAGAAGTAATTCATGTCATAAATGAAGATAGTGACGAGGACTAAGTGGTGATATAACAAGTTATATAACAAGTATTCCATCATATGCAAATTACAATAAAAAACTATTTCCTATGATAAATATTTTTTTACCTTTTAGTGCTGTGTCATTTATTTAAACGACTCATATTTGATATCAATAACTTTTATTTAATAAAACTGATTCCGATGGCACAATTGGATTCAGCAGGAAAATAAACACGAGAAATTTGTGTCGCGTTCGAAAATTTTGAATATTATATACTGTAACGTGGTTGCTTACTGTTTAATTATTTTTATTACGATGATCGCGTAAACGCGCTCGTAATCACCTATATCAAATAAGAAAGTCGGAGAGCAAGAGGGAACGGATGTCAATCAACCAACTATCTACGGGAGTGAAGAGAACGCTCTGAAAGTACTTGTTAATATCGCGTACGAAAACTCTTTATTATCTCTTAAAACGCTACATTAGATCGGCCCGCGTATTTATGTTTACATCGGCGCTCGCTCGACAACAACATGCAGTGTCGAGACGCTCGCTGCTCTTTGTCCGTAGAGCTACTACATGTACGCTTCGAGCACGGAAAATTAATTGTTACGCATGCAATCGCGATCGCGAGACTAAGCTAGCCAGCTTACCTTTATTCGGCAGACGCACAAAGATGACGGCAACAAGTCGCACTGCGGGAAAGCCGTCTATTTTGTTCGTGTCGCGGGTCGCAAACTCGCGAGCACGTGGTTTCGCCCTCGATGGTGAAACCTCACACACACTTTCAAAGTCACAGGACGCAGCGCTTTTCTGCTGGCTTCTCGGTATCTGCACGGCACCTCGGCAACAGCAATCTCTCAAAATCGGCTCTGGTGTGGATTTCACTCCTGACGGTTCGTGTAGCGGTAGCTAGTTTCGTATTCACGGGCGAGCGTGTTGATGGTCAAACCCTCACTGGTTCATTTGTGACGAGAGCAGGCCATGAGCCGGTCTCTCGTCTGCGTTCTCCCTCCCCCACTCGGCAAGGCGTGTTGGCCAACGTTAGGCGCATTAAAGTATGCGCCTAACACTTGGTCTTTTTGTTTCAGCGCCAAGGACGAGCCAGCGCAGTTGAGCGCAAAGAAAAGTTGAAGAGCGCGGAGAGAGAGTGAGAAAGAGAGAGAGAGAGAGAGAGAGTATTAGGCCCATGCAGGGATTGGCAGGCGCGCAACGCGTGTCCGATAAGCGGCGCGTCGTGTGCCGCCTAACTAATAGGTCACGGTAGGAAAGGAGCGAGCGCCGCTGAGCGGCTGCAAGACGAGCGCAAGAATTAGTGCGTGAGAGAGTCGAAGCCTAGTCCTACTAGAGTGAGGGAGTCGAAGTCTAGTCCTACTAGAGTGAGGGAGTCGAAGCCCAGTCCTGCTAGAGCGCAGTAGTCCCGCTAGAGAGTGCAGTTTGGGATAGCCGGAAGGAAGGTCAACCCTACCGGCAACGGCTTTGTCTGCGACCGCAGCCAGCCACCCTTGCAAGGAGAGTCAACGTCGCCTGCGGATTCCTGGTCGACGATAGCAGCCAGCAGCTAGCAACGATCTGACCAGCGACGACGATCGGTACTTCCTGCGGCAGCACATCGCCCGGGATCCACGACGTTGCTAGGAGCGGTGAACAAAGGTCAAGCCTTCTTTTCTTCTTTCTCTCTACACTCTCTCTCTCTGGTGATGCGACGGCCGGTGCGCGTTGAAAGAGATAGCCTGGCACTCACGTGCCGGCTATCTGAAGGTTCGCGCTAAGTTTAATTTATAGTGATGTATGTTGCGACCGGTGAATTGTCCAGGCGCCCACGTGCCGGGCAATTTACCCGGTATTAGTTCACGTAGTTTTTAAGTAAGTTTGTAATAGGTTAAGTACGCGATTTGGTATTAAGATAAAATGCGAAATGTTCATTTGTGACTATCTTAAGTAGTTTATTGTTCTATTTGTCGTTTGTTGGTCGGTAATTTAGATTATGTTATGCGCGCGTATGTTTAGTGTGAATAATTATTAATAATAATAGATTGTAAGTGAGATTTGATTCTTGTCTTTCTATAATTCATTTATCAACCTCTCCTCGTTCTCTTCCCTCAATTGCCTTGAGCGAAAGTGCCTCACTTACCCCGCAAAGAATTGGTAACAAAGGATTGAGTTTTGTTACACATTTTCAATCGCGCGCGTTCCGTCTGCTCGCGTGCCGAACTTCTTCGTTACATTTCTCGTCTCCCCGGTAGGTGCTGCCCCCGCAGGCAGCAATTAAGTTAGATTATTAGCGCTAATTTAACGTTTACCGTCACAATACTGGTATACGGATACACGAAGATTAAGAGTTTCATTGCTGATTTTTCATGATATAATGGAATTAATGATTAAATGATTAAATTATTACATATAATTTCGATGTATGTTTTTACGCAGAATACCACGAAGCAATCGGTTTTATCTTAGAAATACTCTAGAAAGAGTCGAAAACGAGATTTTTTAGTGATTTTTCGCCTCTAGTGCTTTTTAAATAGGTCCTACGATAAAAAAGATAGCGCCATCGTTTTCTACGCAAAAAAATACATTGAAAACATGTATCACCATTTCGAAAATAAATTTTGTGTGTTCTTCAAATTGAGACAAGTATAAATGTGGAACGTACGAGTATATACCGTGAGCCGAGCCGATCGGACTTATTTGCTGAATTTTTCAGAGGTTGCCAATAATTATTTCTAAGAATAAGATACATGTTTTCGATGTTGTTTATTGCGTAAATTACAACGGTGGTATTAGTTTTATCGTAGAAGTAACCTAAAAAGTGCTAGGACCAACAAACTCTTAAAAAAACGGATTTTTTGAAAATTTAAGCAGGGCGCCAACTAAAATACGGTTCAGACATTATTTTCTTTTATTGCATACAAAAAAAAAACGAAGATTTTGATAATAAATCAATCGCTGAAACCACCTCCAAAAAAAAGATACAGGGATTTAAAAATTAAAAAAAGATTTTTAAGTGAGACGGACTATACGTATGACTATACCTTGAAAAAAATTCACGGATAACTAGACTTCACACACAAGATAATGTGCAGACAGAAGATAAACGAAAATTCGGTATCGGTAGCTATTCAAGTGATGAAGAAAAAAAATAAAAACGAAAGCTGCCGTTTTTTAGCTATATAACGGCTTAGGAATAGTCTAATAAGGTCCGGTTCACGGCAAACTTTATCTTTTCTCTATATAGAATAGATATACAAATCTCATTTTTCGATATCGGAACAGGAGCATTTTGACTATATTGACGGGGATGATGAAATGATGAAAGTGGACCATGTATACTCATTCGGTAGCATATAAAAAGAAAAGTAATGAAGCTATGTATTTAATAGTTTTGGTAATTTGCAACCGCATATAGATCTATTGCTTTATCTCAAAGTTAATAGAATCATATATACTCGTAATTATATTAAATATTAAGATTTTAATACGTACAATTGTGGCCATCTTTATCTCAAATTTCTTTTGAACAAACTATAGAAGAGACGTTTAGTATAAAAAAAACTCATTCAAAGAATAACTATCATTTGATATGAATCTGTCATTAAGAATACACTGATATTAAGTCTTGCGGGAACATCATCCGTACTCGAAACACATTATTTTCTACCAATCGAACTAACACCAAACAAAAAATACTTTCTTGGTCTAGTTAAGCTATTAACATTTAATTCAATTCCAAACATTGATGTTGGTCATAATGAATTTTACGTTGAAGGTCAAGAAAGTATCACTTTAACGACTGGTAGCTACAAAATAGAAAATATTAAAGGCTTTTTCGAAAAAGCATTAGCACCCAAAGGTATATCGTTTAGCCTGAAACCAAATTTTCGACGGTTGACGTTGTACAAAAAAATTGTTCAGACAATAGTTGTTTGGGACAATGGGGGCAACCTTCCTGTGAAATCCGATTTGACTTTGAGATTCATTTTCAAGGTCATTTGAAAGACAAAGTCATTTTTTGAATAGGAACCCATATTTTTGATCCCCAATTCGGAAAGAGCGGAAAATTCTACCTTTAGATAACGTATTATGTGTGGGGTGCGGTTAACCCCATTCCTCGCCTAAGGTCATGTAGGGATCAAAAAACTCCGCAAGACGCCTATGGGAAAAGTGGTTTCGGTTAATTTGGCTGTATTTTTGATATGTTACTCATTTTGGCGTCCTGAACAAATGTCTCAATGGGCATTAAGATCAAATCTCAATAGGTCCCAAGATAGGGCCCGCTGAAGTTAGTATAACAGGGTACCAATGCTGTACACATTTTATTCTACTCAGTACTGTGGTTTCCATTAATATGGGCCGATTTTCGGTTTAACATGTCTCAAATAAATACTTAAGCAAAAATAAAACAAAATAATCAAAATCCGTATTAGTCAAAATAAAAGGAGGGACTCTTGCCGTTTGCATTAGCATTACCCAGAGTTTACCACATGGAGTCTGCAAAGTCGGACTTAAACTACTTGGTCATCGTCAGTCTGTCAGTCATTATAGTTATTAAGTCTTGTATTTTTCGAATCTGTCTATTCTACCGTTACTTTTGTTGTCTTTTTAATATTTATGGATATTGATCTTTTTAATCTTTTATACTCTTTTACAAATTTTTATTCTTCACCATCGATTATTAATTCGTCTTGATGTGCACCATCATCATTATTTCTGTAGCCGGCACCTAGAATATATCTAAGAAGCGTCGTACTAGGATACTGTATGTTCTGTTCATATCGAGCCCACCCAAGAAACCATAGAATACTTGCAATATGTGTACAGCAACCTAAAGTCCTTGCCCCAGCCTTACAAGTAAAATAATATCCTAGTATAACATCACCTTCATCTTCATCTACCATTCGATGATCTTCAATGTCTACTCGAAAAGTTATCCATAATTGATAGCGAGTAGCATTTCTAAACCGAGAGTAGATTCTAATTCTTAAGAAGCCTGGTACATCTCTATTTAGATCAAGTTCGAAGACATCAGAACTTTCATGTTCGAATTTGTCTTGCAAATACGATGGAGCTAATTTGAGTTGATATGGACCGAGGGTCAATCGGCGTAAATATAGTAAATCCAATCGAGGAAATGCAGGAACGTGTTCCTGATTTAAACGTTCCCACATGGTATTTCTTCTAGCAAGATTATGCTCCTCAACTAACGCTTGAACTACGTTTACATCATTTAATCGAGTTCTAATCTCTCGTGCTAGGGCAACAGTCTTATCTATCATTAGAAGCGGTACTCGATATTTATTTATCAACGCTCCAGCAATTAAGTAAAAATCTCTTAAATGTAAAACATGAGCTCTTGGAATAAGTCCGTCTAGAAACTTGTAAATGGATTTTACATGACCGTTTCGGGCTTCAACTACCCATCGTTGCATGGTCACCATGCGGGCGCGATTAGTCATTTCAGTGGGGAGTTGACGATTGCCTTCAGTAACAGGTGGCAGGTGGACGTTATATCGTTGAATCTGCAAGAACTCGACTGCATCCCGATAACCTCGATCCACAATAAAAATGTCTCCATCTTGAAACCACTCATTAATGTTACTGACATCATTTTGAAACTGATCAATTAATATCGAGGCATCATTGTTTCTACCATCTGCAAAATACGGTCCTTGAATATCGAGAATGTAACCATCAGGTGCAGTGACCATAACAGGCTTTACTATATAACGTCCCTTGTGTACCGAGTAACTTTGTCTTGAGGTTCGGTAGTTTCCTGATTTTTCGATGTAACTATATGTTCCATCTACAATTGAAATGGCTTTTAAATCATTTGGATTATCATTGTATATATATTTGCAAATGGAGTAACGTGCCGTGCGATATAATCCTCACGATTTATCGCTTCAAGACCAATGTTCTCACGTACAAATCACATCATCATCGCTGTTCTAACTGTTCTAATTAAATCACTAATTCCCTGTCTACTTTCATAGTTAAATAAAATCTTTAGAAAATCATTAGCAAGTCCATAACGCATTTTACATAAAAAAATAAAAAGAGATTTGCTCGTTATTCGGTGGAAATTAACACCTCCAGGTACAGGAAGACAAGATTCGTGTAAATCATCAAGTTGAGCTTTCGATAAGGATGTTAGATAAGTATAGTTTCTGTCGGTTAAAGAGTCAGGATCAAGGTAGATCTCACGAGCTCTTACAGCCGCTTCTCTTAATAGCGTAAAAAATCTACTAACTTCTATTCCAGGTAAAATTATAGGACGATTTAAATGTTGCAAGCGAGCATAGTATTCACTTAAAAGAAAACCATTTTCATCAAGGTGTTGCAAGCAGATTCGAGTTGCTAGTGGAATATAAATGCTTCTATCCAAATAAATTTCTACGCGTGCCTCAATACTAAGCCACTGCATATTATTATTTAAGCTATTACAAATCATACATGTTTCGGTCGATCTTTGTCTAAGAACCTGCAACCGAAGATGCTCAGGGTTTTGTAAGGCCTCTAGATCACGTGTAAGTAATAAGTCACAATTGAAACACATACGCGAAAGATAATCATTTATCTCAAGAGCTGGATGGTTAAGCTCCTCACGGTACGTTATAGCGATCCGCCTTTTTTCATGATTGAAGTTTCGCATAAATCGCGTGGTGCGAGGAGGAAAAGCTTCATCACATACATAACATACTACACGTCCCGCCATGTTTTATATAGAGGTAGGATGGACAATTTTTTCCTGGTAACTTTAACTAATACAGTATTATTTGTGGTAAAATGTTTATTATGAAAAAATATAAAATATACAGGTGTAAGATCAAGAAATATTTAAGTAAATACATTAAAACTAGCGTAAAATTAAGTAATCGGACTACTATATTTTAATATTAGAATATATTTATTAAATCACTAAAAAAATATACTTCTAGATTTTAGAATCGTACAAAATCAGAGTGGTTTGATATATAACGAAAACGATGACTAAAAAGGCTATGCCTTCAACGCTTCGAATGAAATAAATCCAATGAACTTCTGATCTTAGAAATCAACTGAAACACGTATCAGATGTGGAAAACAAAAACTGAAGTAGGATAAAATTAACTATGACATTACAATTTTTATACTTTTGTATTTTTTCAAATTGTGATCTCCGTTTATGTAATTAAAAAATTAGTTAAAAAAAATGTGGATTGCAGTAAGTGAAATTCAAACTATTAGAACAATCTGAATGATATGCCCATGTGAGTTCGGTCTGAGCTATATACCGAGCTATATTTCTCGGCTAATAGGGAGCTTTTAAGGGCTACAATGGTCGGCCCCCGTTGCGCGTATTTTTTTTTCTTTCTGCTCGTCTTCACAAGTACTTTTTCGTTTGTGCTAATGTTTAAACGTGTGTGCTCGTTTGCGCGTATGTTTTTTCGTTTATGCTCGCTGGTTCGTCAGTTTTTTTGTTTGTGCGTGTTTGTGCAAGTGTGTTTTTGTTTATGTTCGTTTGCGCGAGTGCCTAAGAGCTTTGTGTTACTTGATGAGTATGTATGACTACGTGTTGTTGTATGTATGGGCGTATATATGCTTTAGTTTGTTTCTTTCGTTTGTTCAATTATTTTACCGATTTACCTCACTCGTATACATCCTGATCAACCTCACCCCCTGATTAACCCCACTAGCATACTCCACTCGTATAGCCCCTGATAAACCCCACTAGTATACCCAACCCTGATCAGCCTCACCCCCTAATAAACCCCACTAGTATACTCCTTGATCAACCCCGATTGTGGGGTTTATGAGGGGGTTGATCCAGAGGTATACGAGTGAGGTTGATCAGGGGTTATACGAGTGAGGTTAATCAGAGGGTAGGTAAATCAGAGGGTATGCGGTTGGGGTTAATCAGGAGGTATGAGCAAATATAGTTTGTTTCTGCGATCCAAAAAATATACATCTGATTTTTTTCAGATTTTTTTGTTGATTCACCGTGATTTGACCTTGACCTGATCTTAAACAACCCTTTCGGGTCAAAGGTACCCCAGATTCGGATTTGACGACCCAAAAAACATGTAAATGTACTTTTTCACTTCGTTTAAAATGAATTTTATGGATTTGACCTTGACCTGACTTTGAACCTGACCTGCTCGAGTGAAACGGACCCCGGATTCTGATTTGTCGACCTCAAAAACATATAGAAACGGTCCCTAGCCCAAGATTAATGTGATAACCTTGATTTGACCTTGATTTGACCCTGACCCCGAGGTAATCTTCGAGCCCATTGAGTTGTAGGGTTCGGGCCCATTAAAGTATTTATTTGAGACATGTTAAACCAAAAATCGAGCCATATTAATGGCATTGAGACATTTGTTCAGGACGCCAAAATGAGTAACATATCAAAAATACAGCCAAATTGACCGAAACCATTTTTCCTATAGGCGTCTTGCGGGGTTTTTTATGATTTTCTTCATCTATGCACAGGGATTATCGGGCAAGAGTAAGGTTAATTGTGATAACCCAATAACTCGATAACCCAAATAACCCAATAATCCAATAACCCGATAACCCCAATATAATTCAATAACCCCAATATCCCAAAAAAATTGTAGGGTCAAACAAAAGTGACCTTGAGCTTAAACTTCAGGTTGATTTTCATAGACGACTTAATGTATTCAAAGCCTAATATTAAGCCTGTATTAATCTCACCCTTGCCCCGGTGGGATAGGAGGGTGAACCGCTCCCCCAACATAATACTTTATCTAAACGTAGAATTTCCTGCTCTTTTCGAATCCGGGATAAAAAATGGAGGTCCTTATTCAAAATATCTCTTGGTTATTGGGTTATTGGGGTTATCAAGTTATTGGGTATTGGAGTTATTGGGTTATTACAATTAACCTTACCCTTGCCCGATCATCCCTGTGCATAGATGAAGAAAATAATAAATTTGACCCCTATATCACCTTAGGCGAGGGGGGGGGGGGCGTAACCGCACCCCACACATAATACGTTATCTAAACGTAGAATTTTCCGCTCTTTCCGAATCCGGGATCAAAAATATAGGTTCCTATTCAAAAAATGACTTTGACCTTTAAATGACCTTGAAAATAAATCTCAAGGTCAAATCGGATTTCACAGAAAGATTGCCCCCATTGTCCCAAACAACTGTTATCTGAACAATTTTTTTGTACAACGCCAACCGTCGAAAATTTCGGGGTGGTTCTTTTAAAATGGGACACCCTGTATACATAAAAAAAGGTTAATTGCAAATTTGCCATAACTTTTTCGATAAATATCATATAATGCTCATCGATGTTTTGTTCGATTCCTGTCGAGTTATGATTCTGGAATCCTATAAGAAACATTGTCATTTTTACTTATTTTTTATTGAAAAATTAATATCAATTAGGCAATAATTGTAAACTACGTATCGAACTTTCTATCTTTGCCGAATTTTTTCATATTAATTTGTAATAACATTTTTTCAATTATAGATCATTCATATCATAGTTGAAGCCCACAATGGACTCTGTAGCTTCATTAAGAACGAAGTTCCGATTTTTTTTCAAAAAATCGCAGCGCCTTTAATTATTAAGATTATGTAACGAAAATACTTTTAACCTACATTTTTAATGTTAATCTTAGATATCCTATACTTGAAACTTATACATTTGTTTATTTCTATGGAAAAATCATTGTAATGCCATGTCGCGGCCTCAACGCCTAGTGGTGCGTAGAATGCGCTCGAAAACTGAACGCGCTACTTTAAATCAGTCGCGCGGAAAAAAAATTGCTCTAACTTGGAAACTTACCGTCCGATTTCGCCATTTTTTTTCGCTTTGAATGAGTAGTAAACAAAAATAATCATAATAAACATGCTTTTTAGGTTAACTAGCTTATTTTTATTATATATGTCTCTACAATTTTTATAAATTATTTATCTCAGTGTTACATATTTTACAATGGACAATTGGTATAATGCACAAATATTTACCAAAATTTCAATAAAAATTGCTGTTACACCCAAAATTATACCTCAGTCTCTGCTGCCATGATCTTTCATTTAAAAATTTCAGGGTGCCACTGTCTATCACAACAGTGCAGAGTAGTGACAAATTCATTTATTATCATATAAGCTTTCTATTATATTTTTCTTATCAAGTACACATATACCAAAGAAATCGAAAAATTGCAAAAACAACTAAATTTAGGATGTATAAATCATATTCTTTTGATATTTATGACTATTTTGATGATTAATTAAAAATTTTTCTGTATAGACTTATACTCGTATAAACGCATGCAAATGAATTTTTATCAATTATTATTGAAATTTTGGTAAATATTTGTGCATTATACCACTTGTCTATTAAAAAGTACGTCACACTGAGAAAAAAAATTCGTAAAAATTATAAAGTCATATATGAGTATAAAAAGTTAAGCATACGCTAGTTGACCTCAAAAGTATGTTAGTTAATATTTTTGTTTTTTACCTCTTCAAAAAAAATTTTAAAATCGGATGGTAAGTTTCCGAGTTAAAGCAATTTTTTTCAATACAACTGATTTGAAGTGACACATTCAGTTTTCGAGCGCATTCCACGCACCACCGCTTCATGACATTACAATGATTTTTCTATAGAAATAAACAAATGTATAAGTTTCAAGTATAGGATATGTAAGTTTAACATTAATTATGCCGGTTAAAAGTATTTTCGTTTCTTAATCTCAATAATTCAACGCGCTGCAATTTTTTGGAAGAAAAATTGTAACTTCTTTCCTAATGAAGCTACAGAGTCCATTGTAGGCTTCAACTATGATATGAATGATCTATAATTGAAAAAATGTTATTGCAAATTACTATGAAAAAATCCGGCAAAGATAGGACGTTCGACACGTAGTTTACAATTATTGCCTAATTGACATAAATTTTTTTGAAAGTTATGGCAAATTTGCAATTAACCTTTTTTTATGTAAATAATGTCATAGCTTACTTCTACACACTTATTCTGACAGGAACGCAATGTTTGAACTTACTTGAGTATACTTATCTTTTTTAATGCAAATGAAAAAAATTATTAAAAAACATATCATTTTTTATCGTTCTTTGTTAATTATCTTATTTACCGATTTTGATGAGCGACCTATTATTTGATGTGGATTTTTAGTAGAAAAAAAATATTTGAATTATTTTTATCTGAATTCATAACCGATTGAGATATGGCGAAAAAACCAATTTTTCAATCAAAATGTATTATGTAAACAAACTTCCACATATCTCTAATCGAGAATAAATTGACAATCTGTTGAGCATCAACATTGGAACCATTTCATGAAATAAAATTGACTCTGGAAATTTGTTTGTTATTACGTTTAGTTTGCCTATACTAAATTATCTTATACAATTCACAGACATTAAAAACTAAACGCTTGACTTCGGAGTCTTTATGCCCAATAACTGCTAACTTGTAATTACGCACCGAAGCATTGACCAAAAATTTAAAGAATGCATCGTACTGCTAAATTTTGCATTCTATGCAGTGCATTGTCCTGCTTAGCGTAACATAAATTGATTTCATATTCTAACAAGCAGAACGATGATAAAAGAGAAAAAATCATGCTATCTTGGGCGTTTACATGTTAAAATATTTTTCAGTGTACCAGTCTGTTTCAAAAAAGTAATAAATCTTTTTGAAGAACGATGTATTTCTCTAAAAGCATTTCCATTCGTCAGATTTTCGAAAAGGTAAGAGATTCAACTATATAAAGTTTTCGGGTGAAAATGGTTCATAAGTAACACGAGCCCATCAGCTAAGGGGAGTATCAGCTCACTGAGTTGATTTCCCTGAGCTGATGCTCGAGCATCTTCAGCTCAACACTATCAACTAACCTCCCCTCCTCTTACGTGCTTCGGCATGGTAGACTCGCCCCCCCCCCCTACTGAGCTGATGCTGTTTGGCACTGTCGACTCACCTCACTGGGGAGTGCCCTCCCCACCCCCCTTTACTGAGCTGACCATGCGTTCTCTGTTCAGTACTATAGACTCACTTCCCTTCCTCCCCCTCCCCCTTTACAGAGCTGATGCCTGAATTAACTTGGATCTGCTTTGCCTTAGGTGGCTTGGCAGTCTAATTAATTTTTATTATTTTTTATATATATATTTTTTTGTTATTATTTTATTTGCAATATTTATCTCTTATTATTCTGGTAAAGGTATATTAATGACTACTCAACTTAAAGGGAAAAGCCATGACCGGCACAAAAACCCTTTTTATTTAATCAAATGTTTTACACTAGTTGAACAAAGCAATTTAAGAATGACGTAACACGCACAAGCCGTGTGTCGGCACGCAATGGCCTTTCGGCCCACGCTCGAGATAATTTTATCACCAATTTTCTCGATCACACACTCTTACACACAGTTTGATTGCCGATAAAGGCTTGATATGCTGTCGAGGGTTTGATTTGTTGATGAGAATGTTAATGATGATTTGATATCGCAAACTATGCGAGATTAACATTTATTCGGTTAAATTGCGCGAGGAGCTCCTACACGCTGGTAGGTGTCGATGACGACTGACTGACGGACGTACGGAAGTAGCTAACCGACGCGCGAGTTCGTGCCATTCGATGGGCCAGTCCGTAAGGTACTGCCACCGTGGCGCGTTTGTCAGACTCGCCGCATGCTTTAGCACGCATCACACACACGCCTGCACACATATACATACAAACTCATTGATTTGATATTGCAACGCACGCAGGCAGATGAAAGAAATTTATTTAAAATAAAAAAAAAAATAAGAAAGTGTTACGACGTAACAATGCCCGTTCGTTCTATGTTTCACACTTTCAGTTCATTGTGACCCCCTCCCCTACTGAGCTGATATGGTCTCTGAGCCGCTGCCCGTGTGTTCACATGCTTTCCGTTCATTGTGTGTGTGTGTGTGTATGTGTGTGTCAAATTTTTTAGACGTAATAAGGTACATTTTTATCGAAAAAAACGAACAGACAGATCGGCCGAAAGAACCCGCGTCCTGTGGATCCGCAGGCCGATGCTCTATCGTTAGAGACACTACCACTAGTACCCCGGACAGTTCTTATCATGTATATTAGCTACACGATTGTTAGAAGACCCAAAAGAGCTAATATATGAAATTAATAATGCTATTATATATATTTATTATAATTAGTATAAAATGAATTTTTTTGCAGTTCAACGTGTGCGCATTTGTATGTGTCTCATCTACCGAAGATGATTTAAAAAAGTGCTAGTATCAGTGAAGACCAAGATGAAAAAAATGCAACACTAAATCCTACTTACTTTCTTTTATTTGTAGCCTTCGTGGTTGTAAGCTACTATAAATAGCACAGTGTCAGAATTATCGAATCATTCATCAACCAGTATCACAATAAAATGGATCGCTACTCTAAACTAAAGTACTCTCGTCTTCCAGCGGAAGACCCGAACGAAAAGAAGAACAAACAATCATCGATATTTTCATTTCCAAATTTCCAAATTTTCGAGCAATACTAATAATTTGCCTGGACAAAAAGGCTATCAGCTGTTCAATAACGAAAAGAAGGATTAATAATAATCATATGTACACATGTCATCATTATCCACTACCTCAACTATAATAAACATTTTTTTTTTATATAAATTCTATGTTGTATAGATTTTGTTTTTGACAAAAATAAAAAATTTATCATAAATATGAACTGTTGCTGCTGCTGTCATCGTCAGAGTCAGCGAAGAATTTTGCTTTTTTTTGTGTTGGTTTAGTAAAGAAATCAAAGAATATTTTTTAGTATCAATTGAAAAAAATTTTTTATTGATAAAAAATATATCTTATTCTACATGTTCTCAAAAAATACATGTTCTGCAAATTATTTATTTAAAAAAAAACAAAATTGCTATAGAAATTCTTCAACGACTTTATTGCTCTCTTCCCAATCCATATAAAAGCCATCAATATAACACTTTTTCATTAATTTATCATTTCGATGTGTATATGTCGTTACATATTTGCCGCTATAATTAGGGCACATGGTAACTGATTTTAATTTTTCGAAAGGTGAATTGACCCAATCATTCAGATCTCCGGAAACGAAAATTTTTTGTGGCATCATTGAGCGTATCTATGATGATGAATTTATGCTCTTTGTATTTAAAATCGCCAGAGTTCTATGTTAATCCATAATAGTAGAGTTCTAACCAGAGATTTTCTCGCTTATATTTCTCCGTTAGTCTTCGCCATGGAAAGGGAGGTTTGAACAAGCGTACGAGTGGTTTTTCGTTGTAGTTAAGTGGAAGTATCGCTAACACTTCCGCGGCATAAGTTTTGCCAGGCATCGTAAAGCCTTGCATATCACTACATACTCTATTGCGATAGAAAGCTACTACTGAGCTGCTTAAGGAAAGAGTCATGTCTTTAATACCCCTCTCCCCTCCTAAATAAGTTTCTTCATCTCTCCATTTATCGGATTATACTAAACTATTATTCGATCGTGTAGAATAAGACAATACGCTGTTCCTTCGGGAATATTTTCGTTGATTTCGAACTCTAAGCACATATCTACTGGAGCAGTCTTCGGTGACTCATTTTGTCTTGAACAGTCAATCACTATGAGTAACATGTAATTTTTATATTCGAGTTTATTAAGCATCGGTTCTGCATCTTTACCGTAGTATATCTTTTGAAAGTTTTGAAAATAGGCATACATATCGTACAACATTGCGCACTGGTTTTTACTGAAATTAATGTTGAGATTGCCATATGGATAGCACTGAGAGTTGAGGTACGGTTTTACATTTTTGATGTTACAATGATCAAATATACTAGCGTTAGAGTTTGGTTCATTTTTTCGATTAGTTTGGAAGGATAAGATGACGTTTCTCCGACTGATTTGTCGTTTTAACTGCCAGACGTGATTTGTGTTTGCAGCCAGCGCTGGATATTAGCACATTTTCCAACTTCGAAAACTCATTGAAATACTTCGTTCGCTTCTTAGAAAGTCGAGTAGACGTATTTTCTTTGCATTAAATGCAGTCACATAGGGCATAAGCCATTCTAGAAGTGTTTGATCAATCTTGAATTCTTTGTAAGTTTCAACGTCGTTGACGGTCTTCTTCGTTTGATAAACTGAATTTACATCGGTACTCAATCTTATGAGAATTAATTCATGTTGATTATATCATTGTCTATTGATTATATCATTGATCAATTCTCGTCCTTTCTTTGCTCTTTGACGTTTGCATATGATTATCACTCGATCATGTCCAACACACACATATAGCCATGTGGCTAATTATCTTTCGAATTTTGTCTCGTGAGTATGAATTTCAAAGATCAAACTGTGGAACTTCCCGTAGAAAATTTTGATGTCACCGTGCTGGAGGATAAAAAAAATAACGTGACAAATAACGTCAATTTATTGGCAATTTTTCGACAAGACGATGCAAATATGAAACATATATATGGCGATCATGTGAATTCAGACATGACTTATAATTAATTTAAAGAACTTTGTGCAAAATGCTGATTGGATGATAAATATGAGATTTTAGTGATCGACAAAAGATAGAGCTATAAACTGTGGAAGATATCGAAAGGGTTATGATTGTTTTGTTATAAATATATCACGAGAGTAATGCAGTTTACAGTCTCTCGACAATTGTTGAAGCGTTAACATGGCTGATTATGACCGGGAAAAATATGTGCTTTCTCAACTCGTAAAAGCGCAAGACGCAATAAGACAAAAATATAGTTTATTGAAGTATAGCCTAGATTATACCGACGAAGTCTTGAATAAAACAGTCAAACCAATAGTTGATCCTCTTAAAACTTATGTATATGTTTGTCCCCGCTTTCTCTTGTAGTCAAATTATAATTGGCTAAAATGAACAGCTCGTAGCCAGTCACGTTACAATACAGTAAGAAATCAAGTATTTTAACACACACACATATTCTTCATCTATCATCCCTTCCTCATAGATCTTAATAAAGGCTTATAAATAAGACTAAGATATTGTATATCCTCTTTTATATTTAAAATGTTTTTATGTATGCGGATGTGCAATATTTCGGATATTCAGCGTTTCTTGTAATTCTTTTCATAATCCAATGTCTTAGCTTTGACCCAGTCATATTCGTGTAAGAAAATTCTTCTATGTGTAGCTATTACTGTATCTGAGTCAATGTTTTTTTGTGTTCATTTAATATAATTTTTAAGGATCGTTTACTTTCACCTATGTAGACAGCTGAACATTGTTTTCAGTTAAAACTGTAGACAATACCAGTATTGTCTAATAAATCAGATTTGTCTTTTCCTAAACGTATGAACTCTTATAATGGTTTTTGTAATAACAATATTGAAGTAATGTCATTTTTTTAACACAGAAGAACATTTTTCAAAGATGTTACAATTATTTGGAATAGCTACTGTAGGTAGTTTTTGATTTATTGTTTTTTTAGAATCATTCTTCTCTTTTTTATATTTGTTGATCCGTTTCTGTATGTGTTTTTTGATAAATTCAAATGGATAATTATTCTTTTTCAGGATATTAGTAACTATTTTAAATTGCGTGAACGCAATTTCTTGTCAGCAAGTAAAAACACCCGGTCAACTAAATTCGAAACTATATTAACTTTTTGATGAATTGTATGTTCTGAGTTAAAATTCAAAATTCTGTCACTTTGTGTTGTTTTTCTAAACCAGTCAAATTCTAATTTATTATTATTTCTAATCAAATTTAAGTTAAGAAATGGAATAAAATTATTCATTACAATTTCAAACGTAAATTGTAGTCTATTATGATTAGAATTGAACGTCTCGATAACTAAATCAATTTTATCTTTCGGAACGAACATCAAAGTATCATCAACATATCTATAGTAGAAAACAGGATTAATTTTATATTTATTCCACAACATGTTCAAGCAGTGTTTCTCTATGTCTTCCATTACAATATTAGCCAATAAAAGAGAAATAAGAGAGCCCATCTGGCTTCCAAATATTTGTTTATAATAAACTTTGTTGAACACGAAATATGTGTTTTAAATAAAAATTTATACCTCTCCGAATTTCTTCCATTGGAATCTCACAATTTTTAGTTTGTTCATATCGTTTGTCCAATCCTTCTAAGACTAAATCACAAGATATGTTCGTGAATAAGGAACTCACATAATAATATCAAAACGTGATCGTTTGGAATAAAAATATCTTTTAATTTCTGTTTTAATTGTCCACTGTTTAAAATATGAGAGTTAGGTTTATTTATAACTATTTTAAGAGCATTATATAAGAATTTTGCTAATTTGTGAGTAGGGCTATTAATTGATGAAATTATTGGTCGTAGTGGTACATTTTCTTTATGTATTTTTGGTATAGATGTGTCGGTTTGAGCCAAATCAATATTATACCAATATTTATTCAGAAAACCATTATCATTCCAATCTTTTAAAATTATTTTTACGTCTCCTTATAATTTTTTCAGAGGGTTTGATTCAACTTTGATATACAGTGCCGCTCACGCACTTTTACCCCCCCCCCCCCCACGGGCAAAATCAGTCTAACTTCAAAGTTTTATATCTCTGGTAGAAATTAACGTACAGAGACGCGCGTGGGTGCGTTTGAAAGGTCTTTCGGAGAGCTTTCAAATGATATGACTCACGGTTGCCATCGATTGTTTTTTTAAATTTTGCAACAATTATGCAAAATTGAAAATTCTGAAATTTTTTTATTATTTTTGACAATTAGCCAATTTTGGAAAAAAAATCGTACGAAAATTTGAAGTACACGATTTTTTAGCTATTACCAAGCCCTATCTGAATCACTCATCAAAAATTTATTTTCGTCAAATATGACGCGCGCACGGGCATTTTTTCCTGGAAGTGACAGTTTTTTTCAACATTTTTTATCTCCGTCAAATTGTAACAATCGAAAAAAATTTATAGGAGAAAAAATGTTTGTGTTTCACGTAGAATACTGCAATAATTTTTTTTTTGGTTTTTCGAAAAATTTTTTTTTTCGTTTTAAATTATTTTTCAAGGTCGAAAAAACAAGATTTTTTTTTTATGTAATTTACGATACTTGTTATGTAGTATTATTGAATGGGTGGAAAAAAATTTTTTTTTGTGGTTTCTCATCTTTTTAGCGTACCGACTGTGAGAAAAAAAAATTGAAAAAAACCGAAAAAAAAAATTTTTCGAAAAACCAAAAAAAAAATTATTGCAGTATTCTACGTGAAAAAACAAACATTTTTTCTCCTATAAATTTTTTTCGATTGTTACAATTTGACGGAGATAAAAAATGTTGAAAAAAACTGTCACTTCCAGGAAAAAATGCCCTGCGCGCGTCATATTTGACGAAAATAAATTTTTGATGAGTGATTCAGATAGGGCTTGGTAATAGCTAAAAAATGGTGTACTTCAAATTTTCGTACGATTTATTTTCCAAAATTGGCTAATTGTCAAAAATAATAAAAAAATTTCAGAATTTTCAATTTTGCATAATTGTTGCAAAATTTAAAAAAACAATCGATGGCAACCGTGAGTCATATCATTTGAAAGCTCTCCGAAAGACCTTTCAAACGCACCCACGCGCGTCTCTGTACGTTAATTTCTACCAGAGATATAAAACTTTGAAGTTAGACTGATTTTGCCCGTGGGGGGGGGGTAAAAGTGCGTGAGCGGCACTGTAAGTGATATTATCATCTAATAAAGTATTCATTTTTTCTAAATATTCTTTTTTCGACATAACTACTGTGACATTACCTTTGTCTGTGTTTGTAAGCATACGAGGTGTGTTCAAAAAGTAAGGTGACTTTGTATTTTTAAGAAAAAATATTTATTTATTTATCAAAATTTATGTTGACCCCTTCAAAGTAATCCCCTCAGATATAATACACTTATGCCAACGGTTTTTCCAATCCTCAAAGCACTTCTCATAAGCACTTTTCGGTATAGCCTTGAGCTCTTCCAGCGATGCAGTCTTTATCTCTTCAATCGTTGACAATCTCCGTCCTTTCATAGGTCTCTTTAGTTTTGGGAACAAGAAAAAATCACATGGGGCCAAATCCGGTGAATACGGTGGCTGAGGCATTATTGTGGTGTTGTTTTTGGCCAAAAAATCTCTCACAAGCAAAGATTAGTGAGCAGGGGCATTATCGTGATGCAAAAGCCATGAATTGTTTTTCCACAATTCTGGGCGTTTTCTTCGTATTGCTTCTCGCAAACGGGGCATAACTTCAAGATAATACTGTTTATTGACCGTACATCTATATGTTAAGAATTATTCTTAATTTTTTCCACTCCTGATGTTTGATAATTATATTAGTAATCTTGATCTTAGGAGTCATCCCTATAAATAAACTACACACTTATTTTATTATAAACGTTTCGCAATTTTATTTTATTTATTGCCACATGAGGTGGCAATAAATAAAATTGCGAAACGTTTATAATAAATAATTTTATTTTATTTATTGCCACATGAGGTGGCAATAAATAAAATTGCGAAACGTTTATAATAAAATAAGTGTGTAGTTTATTTATAGGGATGACTCCTAAGATCAAGATTACTAATATAATTATATGTTAAGAACTCCTGATGCACCACGCCATGGTAATTGAAGAAAACAATGAGCAAAAATTTGACATTTGATTGAACTTGGCGTGCTTTTTTCGGTCTTGGCTCATCTGGGCTCTTCCATTGGGACGTATGGACTTTGGTTTCGATATCATAACCATATACCCATGATTCGTCCCCAGTTATAACCCTTTTGAGTAAATCTGGGTCATCGTTCAACAGTTCTTGAGCAATGCTCATGCGACGGTTCTTTTGGTCAAAGTTTAGCAATTTCGGAACAAATTTCGCTGACACACGTCTCATGCCCAAAACGTTAGAAAAACTTTCATGGCACGAGCCAAGCGATATACCAACATCCTCAGCAACTTCTCTGAGTGATTCGACGATTTTCCAGAACAATTTTCTTCACTGGTTGAACGTTTTCATCAGTTGTTGACGTGCTTGGGCGTCCAGAGCGAGGCTCGTCATTGGCATCTTCCCGGCCATCTTGGACGAGTTTGTACCACTTGTAAACATTTTTTTTACTCAGAACAGTTTCACCGTATGCCACCGTCAACATTTCAACTGTTTCGAAGCACTTTATTTTATTTTTTACATATATAGCAAGATTAGATAGCAAGAAATCGCCGAGTATATAGAAAGCTTATAAACATTCGAACGATTTAGATATAGACGATTGTATTAGATGGAGAAATCTAACAGTTAATGCTATAATTTCAATTAATGAATTTATGAAACGATCTGATTTAAGTAGAGCAATTCGACAAAGGTGTCAAACTTGTGCTTGTCATTTGAATTCTATTGAAGTCAATTTAAGTAAAACTATAAAAGTTGGTGGAAGTATACAACCATTAACAGCTATTCAGGATGAAATTCTAGGAGATGGAGTTGTTTGGAGACCAATTCATTCAGCCTTTGAAAATCGAATTAGTACAGTCTATATAGTTAATCAACATCATTTAGATATAAAAACATTTCTAGTTGCCGCAAATCAACTATTACAAATCAAAATACCTCAATTTCTTGCTATCCATAATAACTTTAAAATAAATACAGAAATGGCATCACAATTTATCATAAAGAAAAATCAAGAAGAAGATATTCAAATCAAGTATTTCAATACAGAAAATGTTTGTATTTATAAGACTACTGATCTTGATAGATGGTTTCAAAATAACGTTAAAGATATTATACTTCAACAAATCGAAGAATTTCAAGAAAGAGACTCAGGCTGGTCGTTAAAAACTATTGTCGGTCTCACTATTAATATAAATAAGTATAATCCATTTAAACCATGCTCGTATATACCATTACCGTCAAGCATAGATAATAAAAGAGCCTGTGTTAATGTTAAAAATGAAGACAATGAATGTTTTAAATGGGCTATACTTTCATGCCTTCATCTAGTTGAAAGAAATCCAAACAGAGTATTAAGTACAAGCCCTATGAGAATGAACTGAATTTTGATGGTATAAGCTTCCCTGTAAAAATAAAAAGTATACCAAAATTTGAAAAGTTGAATAATATAAGTGTAAATTTATATATACTAAAAAAATATGGATCGAAATATGAAGTCTCACCGTGCTATATAACGAAATTAAAACAAACTAAACATGTGAAGTTACTCTTAATACAAAACGAATATGATGATGAAAATGATACTAATAGACCACGAATATCAATAGATGATGAAAAATTCAAATTAGAAACTCACTACGTATGGATTAAAACATTATCTGCTCTGCTTCGTAGACAAGTTACTCAACATACTGAAAAAATTTATCTTTGCGAACGTTGCCTTCATTACTTTACTAACAAGGAAAATTTGAAATCTCATGAAGTTGACTGTTCCAAAATAAATAAGTGTCGGATTAATTTACCTGACGAAACAACTTTAGAATTTAAAAATTTTAAACATAAAGAGGAAGTTCCATTTATTATATACGTGGATTTTGAATGTCTGTTAAAACTTATAGAAGATCCGAATAGAAATCTCAATGTTAAGAGACATAGTTTCCAAGAACATGAAGCCTATAGCATTGGATTATATGTAAAATGCCGTTATGATGATATTAAGTCGATATATAAGTCATATAGAAAAAAATTAAATGAAGACGAATCACCAGCATTATGGTTTATAAAGCAATTGAAGTCCCTAGTGATTGAGTTAGAAAAGATATATAATAATGCAATAAAAATGGATTTATCATTTATTAATGAACAGACATTCAAAACGGCAAGAACATGTCATATTTGCAACCAATATTTCCAAGATAACCAAAAACGAGTTCATGATCATTGTCATTTAAAAGGAAAATTTAGAGGTGCAGCTCACAATCATTGCAATTTGAATTATAAAAATGCTGCTTTCATACCAGTCGTATTTCATAACTTTACAGGCTATGACTGACATTTTATTATAACAGAAATTGCTACTAACTCAGAATTTGAAGGAAAGATCTCTGTTCTCGCTGAAAACAAGGAGCGATACATATCCTTCACAAAAGAAGTTGCAAACAGTCGAATTAGCTTTCGTTTCATTGATTCCTTTCGATTTATGCCTACATCTCTAGATAAATTAGCATATTATTTACCTCAGCTAGATATTGTACAGAGAGAATTTCAGAAAGATAATTACACTTTAGAACAGATTAATTTACTCAAAAGAAAAGGAGTTTTCCCATATGAATACATACAAAATTTAAATAGACTAACTGAGACAGAGTTACCATCTATTGAAAAATTTCATAGTCAATTGACAGATAGTGATATTCCTACTGAAGAATATAAACATGCTGAAAACGTATGGAATATTTTCGGTAGTATTTGGAAGAAAATAGATTTAGGAATGTATTCTGATCTCTATCTGAAAACTGATGTACTTTTACTAGCTGATATTTTTGAGAATTTTCGATCAACCTGTAAGAATGCATATGATCTCGATCCTGCTCATTATTACACTACCCCTGGATTAACATGGGACGCGATGTTAAAATATACAAATATGAAGCTTGAACTATTAATAGATATAGATATGGTTTTATTCATTCAAAAAGGTATTCGTGGAGGTATTATTCAATGCTGCAAGAGATTTTCAAAAGCAAACATAAATATATGGGTGAAAAATTCAATAAGGATGAGCCAAACAAATTTTTAATGTATTATGACGTAAACAACCTTTATGGTTGGGCTATGACTCAATCACTACCATTTGAGGGCTTCAAATGGGTTTTAAATGTGGATATGTCAAATTTTTTCCATATCTCTGATGATAGCGACGTAGGCTATATTTTAAAAGTAGATCTAGAGTATTCACAAGAGCTGCATGATGAACATAAAGACCTACCTCTTTGTCCTGAACATACTAAACCACCCGGATCAAAACAGAAAAAACTTTTGACAACGCTTTATGATAAAGAACGATATGTTATTCATTATCAAGCGTTAAAACAAGCTCTCAAATATGGACTAAAACACAAAAAGATATATAGAGCGCTATAATTCAAACAAAAACAATGGCTGAAACCATATGTTGATTTAAATACTGAAAAAAGAAAGCAAGCTTAAAATGAGTTTGAAAAATTATTTTACAAGCTTATGATTAATGCAGTATATAGAAAAACAATGGAAGACGAAAGAAAACGAAAAGATGTCAAACTGATCAATCAATGGGGTGGTAGGTATGGCGCTGAAGCTCGAATTGCCCAACCAAATTTCCATAGTAGTTCCGTCTTTCATGAAAATTTAGCTGCTATTCAATTATCGTGGACAACTATCAGTATTAAAAAACCTATATACATCGGTCTATGTGTATTAGATCTTTCAAAAACATTAGTCTATGTCTTTCATTATGGTTACATGAAGCAACGAATTGGGGAAAAATGTAAATTACTTTATACTGATACTGACAGCCTCATTTATGAAATTCAAGATGTCGATATGTATGAGATCATGAAAGTGGACATTGATAAATTTGACACATCGGACTATCCTGCTGATAATCAATTTGGAATGCCTCTAGCTAACAAAAAAGTTCTTGGTGTTATGAAGGATGAGTGCAATGCTGCTATTATAAGGGAGTACATTGGGTTACGAAGTAAACTATACAGTATTGAAATAATAAATAAGGATCCCTTGAAAAAGGCAAAAGGAGTGAAAAAACATACAGTAAAAAATACAATAACTCACTCAGATTATCGAAAGTGTTTAAACGAAATGGAAATTATTAAACGTACTCAATGTAATATTCGATCTAAATTACATCAAGTATTAACAGAGAGAGAGGAAAAGACAGCACTAAGCCCTCATGATGATAAACGATGTATTTTTGATAATAATCCGGACACACTTCCATGGGGGCATTATAAAACTCTCGAAATTGCTGAAATGAAATAAAGAGTTGAACCCCTACGAAGAAAGAGGTATAGCGAAGAAGACGAAGTGATAGAACAAAATAGTAATATGAAAAGATTCTGATTTGAAGAAAATAATTCTAGAGGGCAGCACTAGCGAAAGAATTCTACTCCTTCGACAGTTACTAGATGGCGCTGATGACTAGTAATGGAGAGGGAGAAACAATGGATATCTGAGTCTACAGAGTGGGAGAATGGTTTTAGATGAAGAATCATGAGAGAGGGGAGACTGAAAGAGAGGGAAGCGACGACGTCGGCTTGAGCTTTAAGAGTGGCGATGCCACTTATAAAACTAAGAGCTCACTCTTGTTCGAAATAGTTGCTTAGCTCTCACTCAAGCAACAGTCTTACCTCTAATACTTCTTCCACTAACTATTGAAACAAGTAAGATATTTAAATAATTTTAGTTTATTAATACCTGAGTAATAAATAAATAAATAATTAATTCTTTGATTTTTTATTTTATAGAATGGATTTCTCAGCAATAAATAAAATTTCCAAGATGACTTTCCTTCCTCGGAAGGCGATGTCCCAACTAACATCGAACACATATCAAGTTACTAAAGTTAGATCATTAACAACGAAATATGGATTTAGCGTTGTTATTACAATTGATGACGAATTTGATGTATTCCTGCCTAAAAGGGTTAATATAGTACTCGATAAAGATGAAGAAATGTTGAACAACCTACATCAGACTAGTGAGAAGGATGAGTTATTTATTAATCATATTGTCGGTTCAAACTTAGAATTTAAACATAATTGTATTTTCAACGAATAGTAATTAAATGTATTATAATACTAATGTAAATAGCTACACTATGAATAATAAAAAAAAAATATATCTAATCAAATAGTCTTTTTTCCTTTATTTAACTATTCTCTTATTTCCTTTTGTGGAGAGGTAAAAAAAAAGTTCTTAATGTAGCCCTTTCCATTGAATTTTATCTCAATGTAAAGGTGACTCATGAGCGTTGATTCGAAAGGAAGTACCTCACAGGTGAGAGCGAAGGTTGGGGCTCTCACTATTCCTATAATTAACCTTAAGTTCCGATAGAGGGCAGTCATTCGAGTTCTAATTTATTTATAAGAAGGATGCATAGTTTGCTTTACCATCATTCAGTGAGAAGAAATAGCTATAGCAAGACTATCCTCTTGTGGTTCATCATGGCGCCTATTAGAAGAAACAAGAAGAGCATTCGCGCTTCGAAGTATGTATGGTTCTCAGATAATTTTCAAATTCATCATCTTCCTATTGAAGAGAAAGACTCGAGGAAAGGAGTGTGGGAGCAGCTTGCACGAGATCGAGAACGCTTCCAACGTCGTATTATGCAACTAAGTAGTATAATATCGCGAGCACTATTTAAAAAACGTATAATAATGATGAATCATATTCTTGAACCTATACTAAAAAATCATAGCAGAAGTAGCAAGTGGAGGGAGGCGGCCGTGCCGGCTAGAAAAAGTGTAGGTGGGGTAAAGGTCTTAAGAGAGAGAGAAGAGTTCGGAAAACGTCATTCTGTTAGAAGAATCATTACCAGTAGTATCCACTTCCTTCTCCACTATTCTCAAGTCTTCGATAGCAAGATGGACTTAGAAATGTTAAATAAAATAGCTATGAAGCCCTTTGATCCACTACCGGAGAAAAATCATTATGAACTTGAAGAAAATCATTGTTATTTAGTAACAAACTTTAAGGAAGAAGATAACAATCGAATCATTCTCGAGCTCGATTGTGAATTCCAACTTATTTTACCAGATCAAATTTCAAGAGCCATCATGAAACATTATGATCTTTATATATTACTTTCAGATCATGTACAAAAATATTATTTACAGATTGAATATCATAGCGCTGGTAGATTTCAATTTATTATTTAATTGAACATCCATGTATCTTTATTTCAATAAAGTATGTACAATAAATTTATTATAAAATATATTGTAGAGAGGTAAATGAGTCACAGGTGTTTCTACTAAAGCAGGTTTCGACTTGTTCTAATGGACTCACATGTGATGATGCTCAAATGGCAGTACCTCACAGATGAGAGCGAAGGTTGGGGCTCTTACCATTAAAATAAAACAAAAATTATTTATTATTATTATGATATTTATTTGAATAAAAGTTACTTTACATAAACGTCTTTATTCTTTCATACGTATAAAGTCTTATCTATCCATGAATTGTGCGAATTGTCGAATCCCAACCATTTAACGTATACTTGATTACCACGTTTCCTTAAAACTTTTTCAATGAGATATACATCAGGATACATAGCTTTCTGTAGTTCTTGCTCGTAAAAACCTCCAACAATTGGATTGCCTTTATAATCTCTTAAATGATTAGTGATAGGCTTTGTCTTCACAACTCGTTGAATAGTCAAAATCTCAGTAGACCAGTTAGGAGTGTATCCTTTTTCGAAAACGTGTTTAGACTTGCTCACACATACTTTATCGCCTACTTGAAATTTAGAGCTCTTAACGATAAGACGTCGGTCGTAAGAGAATCGTCTCAACACCTGTATTTCATTCTCTTTAGTTACGTCTTTTGGCTTCATATCTATCGTACGATGTTTTCGATTATTGTAAGATTTGAATAAATCAGATAGAATGTTGATCCATTTGTAATTTCCTTGAAGACTGAATTTTTTCCACATGACATTTTTTAGCGTGCGATTGAAACGTTCACAAATAGTTGCCTTAAGATTGCAATAGGTTGAATATAGATTTATTTTATACTTTGTCATTAGACTTTGAAAATTTGAATTGTAGAATTCTTTGCCATAATCTACATGTAGATTTCTAGGAGTACGTCCTTTTTTTAATATAGACTTCATTGCATAAGCAACATCTACACCAGTTTTTTGTTTTACAGGAACTGCCCAAGCGTACTTTGAAAATATATCAATGACATTTAATAGATATCGAAAGCCTTTGTTCTCTCTCGAGTAGCCTTGCATCTCTCCAAGATCAGCTTGCCATGTCTCATCTATTCCGCGTACATCAACTTTTCTACGGGGATAGTTTCGACGTGCTGATTTATGTAACTCATCCACCACTCTTTGATGTTTCATTATTTCAATCTATTTGTTATAATTGAATGAATGAAAAGTCAGACGGCCTAATCCTTATTTCTTTCTCCTTATTATTATCATTATTATTTGCTTGTAAATATTGAATCGCTGCTCCATACGATCGTAATTCTGTTCTTATCATATTTAAAGATTTTTTAAGATTATTTATTGTAGTCGTAAGCGTATCGACGTTAGCTTCACTAGTTATTTGTAGATTATTTATTATAGTCGTAAGCGTAGCGACGTTAGCTTCACTAGTTTTTCGCAACGTTCGTAAGTTTACAGCATCGTTACTCTCCTGAGGATCGGCTATATAACAAATTCTTTTGTCATTTGCGTTGTATTGTCCGTCTTCAGTGATATTATACCCTGTACCAGGAGGACCTCTATTATCCTCCTTTTTTTATTCAATATACGTCCAAACACATGAACACTCATTTTATTACTGAGTAATATTTAGGATTCTCTTAATATATATAGCCAGCTTCACGTAATTCTTCAATAATTGAATGAATTTCATTAACATGACTAGAATTACCAGCGGTTTGTTCGGCAATAAGCAATCTCAATCGATCAACGAGCTCGTTTGGATCATTCCAATATACATAATCAGATAACGTTCCTTTTCTAGCCATTTTATAGTTAGGAAAAAGACCTCTTCGATCAATAGTCGATTTTCGCTTCTTAGCGCTACTGCTCAAAGATAAATTTGGACCAATATACTTTTTGAATTTATTTACATGCTTATTGCGATATTCTCCATATGTTTCGTATCTCTTTCGATGAGCGTTAGTGATTTCGAGAATTTTTATATAATTTTCAATATCCAATGAACTGATTAATTTAGAATCAGGTTCTTTACGAAAGAGAAGTTCCATTAAACCAAGCGTCTTGCTGTATGCTTTATCATTCACAGTCACGTTATCGTTTTGGAAGGAAATTGGAGAATTGCCTATGACATGTATTTTCATGTAAGCGAACACCAAATGTCTTGTCTAAATTACTTTTCTGCTGAGGTTCATGCAATAGTCGAACATAGTTTCCTATAATCGAATCATCCAATACCTGTTGTCTCTGTTCTGTAGTTACATTTGAACTACTTTTGTTCAAATTTATAGCAGTTGTATCAAGTGATGATTCATCATGATCATCATCATTATCATCAATAGAAATAGCAGACTCAAATGTAGTATCAAGCGGTTGTAATGTAGAATTTAATTCATTAGCAGTACTATTGAAATATCTAGATTTGTAGGGAGTGTCAGTTGCTACTTCTGACTTGAAAACATTATCGAACTCGATTTTCTTTTTCTTTTTCGTTGGCTGTTCAGCAGTAGTAGCGTTACTTTTATCAGTAGTTGCCTCTACGAGTTTCTTCAATGAATCAACCATAGGCTTAAAAGTTTCATGCAATGTCTTTTCTAAATCAGCTTTACCGCGCTTTATTAGTTGATACTTGCGTCTTATGGCATCACGAGCCATGGATAATTGCTCGAGCACCTTCTTTTGTCTTTCAAAGTCAGCCATGTTTACGTTTCTAATTTCTGAAGTTAAATAATCTTCATCCACTCACTCATCTCTATTTATAGCAAAAGAATCAAATCTCTTTCTATATCGTCCATGATTTATTGATCTGTCTCTGTCGATAACCAAAAACCCATGATTATCGTCTCTCCAACATTTTAAACAAATTGCTTTAAACTTCTCAAAAGACATATCTGAGTTAACATGATCATTGTAAACGTGCTTAATATTCACGCCATCTTGTCGAAACAAAACAAGTAAATTCACATTATCTCGAATGAGATGCTTCGGAATGCGAGTGTACGATTGACAGAGATAGAAACTATCTACTTTTTTATGTCTACCCATACAGAAGAATGCTCTTACGTTATCTTGGTTCTCAGTGGCTATATCGTCAAAAATCATGATAGAATTTGGTCGTGTTTTATCTGGTGAAACAACTGTCTCATGCTCGCTGAAAGCATGATACTCTATATCATTAATAGGCTCTAATAAATCTTTCAAAAATGTATATCTAGGCTGATTAAGGGATTTTGAGTAGACATATACGTTTTCAAATCTAAGACCATTAGGATGAGTGAATAATGTTAATAAACAATTAGTTTTTCCACAATTACTAGGTCCGCAAAAAACGGCACGGATACTATTAGGCAATAGTTCACCATGTCTTTTTTCTTGTTTTTCCGTCTCCACCACTCTATCGAAATTAATGACTTGAAGCTTAAGAGGTTGTTCTTTGAAATCCATGTTGTTTACTCATCATTGACACCTCAATGAATGAGTTGTTAGGTATAAAAAGTCTGCTTATATATCTTTTATTTCATTAACATGCTGTCTTTCGAAGAAGGATGATCACGTACTATAAAAGAAAGACTGGTGGTGATCTAGTGAACGTGATTATAAATAACTTGCCTATTGAAGCTCACTTACCTGGATATCAGTATTGTGGTCCTGGTACAAAATTGAACAAACGATTGGCACGTGGAGATCCTGGTAAAAATCCACTAGACGTTGCTTGTAAAGAACACGATATTGCTTATACGCAAAATCTGGAGGATATTGCGACAAGAAATAAAGCTGACGAAATTCTAGCTAACAAAGCTTGGGAAAGAGTACAAGCTAAAGATAGCAGTTTTGGTGAGAAAGCAGCTGCCTTCACTGTAGCCAACATTATGAAAGTTAAAAGTAAGCTTGGTATGGGTGTTACTATGAAGAAAGGTAGTAAGAAACAAGGTAGAGGATTTTAAAAACGCCAAGCATGAAAGAAATGTAGAAAAATGAAAAAGCCGTCAGTTACATTGAATAAAATTATTAAGACGGTCTCGAAAAGTAGTGTGCCTAACAATAGAGCTCTTGTAATTATTCGTTCGGCTATAAAAGGAGCCAATGAAGCTGTGAAAAAGGCTGGCGGTAGAAGTAAAATAAATATACCCCGTATTTTACCTATTCCCAGTAAAGTTGGTGGAGCGATTCCTTTTTAATTCCATTATTTGCTGCTTTAAGCGCCACTGGAGCTCTAGCTGGAGGAGCTGCTTCAATAGCAAAAGCCGTTAACAGTGCTAAGGCCGCTCAAAATCAATTGAAAGAAGCTCATAGACATAATAAAACTATGGGAGCTATTGCTATTGGTAAAGGACTTTATTTGAAACCATATCATAAAGGTTATGGTCTTCATCTGAAACCATATTCAAGTGGTAAAGGTTTAAAAACAAAAGCTCGAAATAACTTTACCTAATCGAGCACTGACAGATCATGATATAAGAAAATATGCTAAAATACTAAAAATTGCAAATTTTCGAGGTGTTTTCATGCGTAATGCTCTGCCAGCTGATGGACCACGATATAAAGAGGCAGCTACTGTAAATTTAGATGATAAACGTGGACCAGGTACTCATTGGGTGGCATACAAAAAGAAAGGTGATGAGGTTATGTATTTTGATAGTTTTGGTAATCTTCAACCACCTATAGATCTATTGCTTTATCTCAAAGTTAATAGAATCATGTATAATTATATTAGATATCAAGATTTTAATACATATAATTGCGGCCATCTTTGTCTCAAATTTCTTTTAAACAAACTATAGAAAAGACAACTAGTATATAAAATACTCATTCAAAGAATGACTATCATTTGACATGCATCTGTCATGGAGAATACACTGACATTGAGTCTCTCAGGAACATCATCCGTACTCGAAACATATTATTTTCCACCGATCGAATTGATATCAAACAAAAAATACGTTCTTGGTCTAGTTGAGCTATTAACATTTAATTCAATACCAAACATTGACGTTGGTTATAATAAGTTTTACATTGAAGGTCAAGAAGCTATCACTTTACCAACTGGTAGCTACGAAATAGAAGATATTGAAAGCTTTCTCTAAGCATCTAAAGGTATATCGTTTAGCCTGAAACCAAATAATAATACTTTACGTAGTGTCATTCAGTGCAGTCAAAAAATACATTTTGAACCAGAAGATTTTATTGGAACAATTTTAGGCTTCACTAGACGTACGCTCGTTGAAAACAAAACACATAGTTCTGACTTACCCGTCACTATTGTCAAAATCAACGCTTTACGTGTAGATACTATACATGAATTTTTCCCAGCAGTTCCACCTGGATATAAGATTATAGAAGTTCTCTCTCAAGTCATTTACCTTCCAGTCGCTGGGAGGAGCATTGATCATTTTCAAATTCGTATAGTTGATCAAGACGGAAATCTAGTTAACTTTCGAGGAGAAGTCATCACAGTGCGAGTACATATAAAGACCATATCTTAGTAATGGGTATCATTTACAATATAAAGTCCGGTCGGGGCTATATTAAGAGACAAAAATGTCAATCAACAATCAGTCAACAGCGAGCTATCAGACCGCTCACATCTCAGAACAGTCAATTCCTGAAAAGCTTGAGACTGAAAGTCGTCGAAAATCGTGGAAGAAAATATTGTGCATATTAGTGTGCTGTATAAAACAACAACAACAATATGGAGGGAATTCTAGATATTCATTCAGGTGTCGCTTTCGATGAGTCTATAGCTCATTATGAAGTACATACGCATCAGCCTTATTCATTATCATATTTCAATAATAGTGATGAAAACCATTTAGCAATTCAACATCAAGATTGATCTCTGCTTCCATCACGCAGTATGATTCATATTTGTGGTCGTTTGACCAAGCCGGACGCTACTACGCCAGTGGAGAACACTTTATTAGTCAACAACGCCCTCTGTCATTTGTTCGAGGAAATACGATATGAAATAAATGCTATTGAAATTGATAAAGTGAAAAATGTAGGCTTAACGAGCCTCATGAAAAATTGGCTTTCACTCAATCCATGTCAAAACTCTATCGCTGAAAATGCCAGATGGAATGGTGATAACAATGAAGTTTTAATATGTAATGCTCTTGGTTGTTTTGATATGACTATCTCTCTCAGTATGTTAATTAACTTTGCTGAAGATTATCGGAAAATTGTAGTCAATGTCAAGCATGAATTTATTCTCACAAGATCAAAAGATAATTTGAATGCTATTTTAAGCACTCCAATAGGGAATCCTGCTGCTTCAGAAAAATCAAAAATTACTTTAACTAAGGTTGAATGGTTGATGCCATATGTGATGGTCGCAGACAAAGAAAAAATCAAATTACTCAATCAGATTGGACGAGATCGTGCAATTACTATGAGTTATCGTACTTGGGAAATGTATGAGTATCCAAAATTACCTCGTACATCAAAGCATGTTTGGAGTGTTAAGACTTCCAATCGATTGGAAAAGCCTCGCTTTGTTATTTTAGCTTTTCAAACTAAACGTAAAAGTTCAGCAAATGTTAATTCTAGTAATTTTGATCATTGTAATATTTGTAATGTGAAGCTATTCCTCAATTCGCAATGCTATCCGTATGGAAATCTCAATTTAAATATCAATCAAAATCAGTATGCTGTTCTCTACGATATGTATACTAATTTTCAAAACGCTTACTATGGTAAAGAAAACGAGCCGTTACTCAATAAAAAGGATTTCATTAATAAAGTGCCGTTAATAGTCATAGACTGCTCCAAACAAAATGAAACATTAAAAAGCGCACCAGTCGATGTTCGCCTAGAATTTGAAACTCGGACCGATTTTCCTGAAGATACTGCAGCCTACTGCTTAATATTACATGATCGTATTGTACAATATAATCCAATTAGTGGTGATGTTAAAAAATTAGTTTAAAATTAACAAGACATTATATGATCAATGTACACAATACTTTTTAATAAAAAAATAAAATTATATATATATATATATATATATATACATATACACTATATATTGTTAGAATTTAATACAAACTACCTATAATCACAGAGAGAGAGAGAGAGAGAGAAAGAGAACAGCATCCACACTAAACGGCGTACGCACCTAGCAAGCTAGAGACGCTACCCCCTCTCCGAGGGCCCAAACTTAGCCAGCATAAGCTTACTATGCTCCCTACTATAGAAGGAGAATGAGAGAAACCATCATATAGCTTACTAAATACCCTACCAACTTCTACAGCATTCTACCTATGTAGGTGAATTACCAACCTATGTAGGTGAATGTTGGTGGGTGAGTGGGTGAGGGTAGGTTGACGGGTGTGGGTGGGTGGGAGAGTGTGGGTGGGTGGAGTAGGTGGATGGGTGGTTGGGGAAGGCACTCTGTCGGAGGGCCCACTGGCAGATCCAATCAGCGGTGATGTGAAGATCTTCATGATGTGAAGGTCTCTCTCTCTCTCTCTCCCTCTCTCTATCACTCTACCATTAGTTCTCTCACTTTCTCACTTCTTTCTCTCTAATTAAAAAAATTAAGCATTTTATTTATTTTGATTTATTTTATTCAAAATTTATATTAATTATTACAAAACAATATTATTTTATTTTATTTTGTCTTCTTTTTTCTTATACGTTCCTACTACCTTGAGGGGGCAAGTCGGCTTTCTCGTTGTCGGTTCAGCCGGAATCATAATTATTCTACGCCGAATAGCCTCACTACTCTTGATTTGCAGCTTCTTCGGCACAGTTCTCTGTAAAATATTAAAAATATTAATTAATTTTGTTTAAAATAAACGCATGAAATATATAAATTTTATAATAAATATATAAAATATATTTATTATAAAATTTATTATAAAATATAGTTTTCTTACCTTAGTAGACAAATCAATTGCCTTATCATGATGTAAAATGTCGAGCGAAGGCATCGATAATGTTGCAGACGCAGACGTAGATGACAAAGACGTAGACGATACTGACGTAGACGACGATGACAACGTCTCCGATACTAAAGATGATGCAGATGAGGGCGACGCTGATGACGATGATGCTGCTGGAACTAATCTTTTTTTTATTTTAGCCGCTAATTCATCCTGCACCGTCTTGGCCAGCTCAGCTTTTCTCTTGCGCTCCAATCGTGAGAATTCTTGTTTTTTCCTCATTATTTCTACGCGCTTCTGGCGACATAGCTGCGCGCTCACTCGCTCTTCTACGGTCTTCTCAATCTGATAGGCCAATTGTTGTGAGTAGGTAAACGAGAGGGGCCTCAACTCAGAGGGGTATCAGCTCACTGAGTTGAAGCGTGTGCATGTTCACCTCACCTCTCCCTCCCCTCCCCCTGATCGGACCGCGCGCTGTCGACTCCCCCCCCCTCCTACTGAGTTCTACGCACTCCCCTCCTCCCCTACTAAGTTGATCTGATGTGGCGTGCGTTCTTCCCTCTCTCCCAGCCTACTGATTTGATTCCTATGCGCGCGTCACCTCTCCCTCCTCTTACTGAGTTATACCGGTGCGTTCTACGCACTCCCCCTCCCCTACTGAGTTGATCTGATGTGGCGTGCGTTCTCTGCAGCACTTCCCCCACTCCCACTGATTTGATTCCTATGCACTGCGCGCGCGTTCTGTGTTACGCGTTTTGATTTTTTTATTGTGTGTGTATGTGTGTGTGTGCGCGCGTGTGTTAAAAATTTTTAGATTTATCTGAAAAAAAACGGACGGATCGGGGGATCGAACGCGCGTCTTCCGGATCCGCAGGCCGATGCTCTACCGCTAGAGCTACAGCCACTGTTACCACGGGCAATACCGTATTGTGTATACTAGCTACACACGATTGATATGTGGGGGGCGGCGGCGGCGCCGGCGGCTGCTGCTGCTGCTGGGGTGGGCCCAAGCGCTAATACAATAAATTTTAATAAATATTATACATAGATATTTATTATATAGATATATTATCAATGTGTGTGTGTGTGTGTGTGTGTGTCTGATCGCTGAAATAAGAAAAGACATATTATTATTAATAATTATTTATTATATAACAAATAAAACAAAATATAAAAAATCTACAAAAAAATACAAAAAATGTATAAAAATTTATAAAAAACTGACGCTTAGTTATCGCCATCATCATCATCATCGTCGTCGTCGTCGTCGTCGTCGTCGTCGTCGTCGTGAAAAATTTAGCAATTTTATACCGCGGGGCGCCGTCGACCGTTTCGTCCGTGACGCGCAGGCGCTTTTTCCTTGTGATGCGGAGATTCTGAATGAGTGCCGTTGTGGGTAATTCCGCGGGCGGGTGATTCAAGAAAAGAGCTGGCAACGGCGATCGAGAAGGCTGGCGCACAGCGGGGGAATCTTCGGGACTGCACGACCTCGATGCGAATAATCTTCGCACCACGTGTCTGACCGGCCCGTTCCGATCGACGTGCCGCCTGCTGCCGCGCTGCGGTGGTGATTCCACCCACTGCGGCTGCCGACTGCAGCGACCAGCGGCGCAGTGTGCGCACTCCCAGCCCTCGCATACTGGCATGGTGTTGTTGTTGTTGTTGTTGTTGTTGTCGTTGTCGTGATCGCCGACCTGCAACAAAAAAATGAAAAAAACTTAGAATATACTACTGCCGATTAAAAAAAAGAAAACAGAAAAAAAAGAATCATACCTGTTCTCGTTGGCGGCAGGACGTCTCTTCTATCTCTGGTGAAACTAAGTTCACCAAGAGCGGCTGTTGTGGCGTTGTAATGTCGATGATCACGGGTGCTGCTCGAGGCGTCACCAGGTCGACGCATGTCACGTGTCGTGATGGTGGTGATGGTAGTGGTCGACGCGAGACAATCACCTCGCAGACCATCTCCACGTCGTCGTCGTCATTGTCATCAGACCTGCAAAAAAAAAAAAGGTTGTTTATTTTCAAACAAATCATTTCATATATCTATCTGTATAATAAAAAATATTAAAAATTTAATAAATATTCAACTTACACATTCACCGTTGAAGACGATCGGGAGCATGGAAACGGTGGCGGTAATTCGAGTGGCGACCGATGCCTGCTGTAATCGGAAACACTTGTATTTATACTATGCCGATAACGCGACTACGACGACGAAAACCGGACATCGCAAAAAAAGAATGCGATCCAAAAATTAAAACAAGAAATTTTAAGTACGTGAGAGAAAAGAATGTTAAATTTAAAATTTATTAATACAATATTATTAGATATATAATTGTGTTATTAGTATACAGAAAAAAAGAACAGAATCTCGTTTTTAATTTCAGAACATATATGCTCTTATTATTTGTAACAGGCTGCCGTTTAGCCTATAATAACTCTTAAATGTACCTATATAATGACTAAACGACGCCTAGTTATCTATGTGCTCGAAGCACATCAACCTACCTTGTCTTGGAGTGCGCCTGCGCAGAGTCTCTTCGCTGATCCGAGTTGGGTTCCCCCAACTCGCCGCTTGGCGGCGCTGTCGCCCTTGCTTAGTAGCGCTCCTGCGGTTACTACTCGAAACTATTCTGGTGATTCTCGTCTACCGATACCCGCGTGATCCGTGCTACGCTACCGGCTTATTTTGAATCGAATGTAAATAGAAACGACCTCCGGACAAAGGAAAGAACAAACAACGATGACTCATTTATGTAAAACTATTAATCGATTTATTCGATTAGATCAAATACACGGGGAATCTGCCGAGAGTCTTGCGCACGCAAACGCGAATGACAATATATGCTAAATGAGAGAGAGAGAGAAAACCGCGATCGCCGCGAACTAACCGCTCGCGCGCAACAAACAATTTCTTCGCGCACGCTACGCGGGATCGCACGCTATTAACAATAATAGGGGAAGGTGCACCTACCGCAAGGACGATGAGGATACGGTGGCCAACCGTATCCGAAGCACGCGTCGCTAGTTAGCTGCTCCGCTACTTGCCGCCCTCCGCTATTGTTGCTGTTGTTGCTGTTGCTACTGCGGTTGCTGCTATTGCTGTTGTTGCTGTTGCTGCTGCTGCTGCTATAGCTATTGCTGCTGCTGTTGCACCCAACGCACCACACCCATGTTCGCTACGCTCTCGCACCACCAAAATAAAACGCACTCACGGCTCGGGAAAAGGGTTAGCTCGACGCTGACAGACTGAGTGTCACAGTCATACTGCCTATTGAACGCTCCCCTCCCGGTCATTGCCCCCACGCGCCCTCTCTCTCTCGCGAACCGATCGCGGCGTTTCTCGATCAACCGCTAATTAACCTCGCGCGAGTCGAACGATTTTCAGTGATCGTTGCATATTATATAAAACAAAATTTATGTATAACTAATACCATTATATTGATAAATTAATACAATTTAAATATAATTGTGTTATTAGTATAATGGTATTAATTATAAAAAACAGAATGAGATAGAGAGGGTAAAAGAGAATGAAAAAAATAGGTACTTACAATATTATTGAAGGTGGAGGTGTCAGCGGCATCCGGATTGTTGCCGCTTCGTGGATGTCGTCGTCGTCGTTCCTCCTCGGCGAAGGTGTTCGCGGCTGCTCGACGACTTCGTCCACCGCTGCTTCTTGTTCCGGTAAATTAATCAATCCGAAGACTTCATCTTCCGAAAGATCGACGTCCTCGCCCAACGCTTCGATGGCTTCATTTAGAGCGTCTTGCCACGACGCATCGTCCGACGAAAACAAATTTTCCAACACTTCATCATTTTTTTTACTAAACTTGACTTAACACTTCACTTCACTTCACGACAAAAAAATCACAATAACGTATCGTTGCAAGGCGTTCGAATTTTATTCATCTTTTGAAACACTAGCCGCGTTTCGGTCATTGGTCGAAGATTTGGGAGTAGGTATGCGAGACTACGCGACAGCACTGATTTTGTCGCATGCATAAGACGATCATAATTAGTGGTGGGAGTAGCTAATGAAAATGTGATTAGTGCGGAGAAGACACGCCAATGTGTACTAATATAGGATCGCGATAGCGCGTACGCTCTTTTTTCTCACGCAACGGACGAAGAGTAGGTGGTGGCAAGCCGTTGGTAGTGACAAGTTGCAGCGAACGAACGATCGGCCCTTTTCTGGGCCACTTTTTTCTCAAGTTGACGAAGCTGTACAATCCCGACAGTTATATCGATATCATGATCAGATCAGATAAATTTAAACAGCACTTTTCAGTGCTAAATTTTCAATAAAAAACTTATATTATTTTTTTAAAAATCAGCACTTTTAAGTGCTATTCAAACGTATGTGCAAATATATCGTAGCCGCAAAGGTAAGTACTAAAACAATAACAATTTGAAATTACGAATAAATTCAAGCTTGTGTTTTTTTTATTCTTACCCCCTCCATTTTCAGCGAAACGAGCAGGTAAGTATAAGGTAAGTATTTTTTAATTAGTTAAAAAATATACAAAATTAAAATAGTTCGTTTAATTCAGTGTACAAAATAATACTAAAAATGATAATTTTTTTCCTAAATCATAAAGTAATATACAGTTAGTATGCACTATCTTTAGAAAGAGCGACAATGACTCAGACGGTAGAGCACTGTCGTATAGATGCAAAGGAGGCTAGGTTCGATTGTCCTGTATGTCTATTACCGAAAGATTATTACGAGAAAAAAATTCGAAAAATAATGTTACTAATTATTTATATGTAAATTGTCAACAATTAAATTCAACAGAAAGGACAGGTAATTTCTTCTTAATTAAAAATAATTAAAATATCGTTATTAAAAATAACAACAACAAAAATGTCTAAAAAATCAGTGCGTATATGCGACAGTTTTAATATTACCGAAAGATTATTACGAGAAAAAAATTCGATAAATAATGTTACTAATTTTTTCATATAGAGTATTAGATGTAGACAATTAATTATTTATATGTAAATTGTCAACAATTAAATTCAACAGAAAGGACAGGTAATTTCTTCTTAATTAAAAATAATTGAAATATCGTTATTAAAAATAACAACAACAAAAAATGTCTCTAAAAAATCAGTGCGTATATGCGACAGTTTTAAATGACGTCACTCGCATAGGCCGTTGAGTCAATTCCCCACAAGTTGTATGCTTTACATACGCATACGCGCGCGCACGTGTATGTATAACTCATAAAAATTAAATTAATTTTTTTTATGCAATGTATGGCATGTATGGAATGAATGGAATGTATGGCACGTATGGTATGTATGGAATTTTTTAATGGAGGATGGAAGGGGAAATCTCAATCGTTCGTTATAAAAATAAGCTGCATTTCATCAGCAGTCGCATTCGCATCCAGAGTGCACGATTGTAAAGTATGAAAGAAGAAAGGTTATACGAACATTCTACAATGAGCTCCAACAAGATTGACTATAGGTAATTATTTGTTTTATTGTTTATAGAACATACTTTATATATTTTTTTAATATTTTTTAAAAAGCAGGCAGCAACAGCGTGCGCAACAACTAGCCCACCTTCGAGTACAAACGAGCCTGCGTTATCGTTATCGATTGAGAGTCTGGTTACAAAGCTTTTTTCCGATTTACATTTGACGGAGAAATGTGCTTCGAAAACCATAGCAAATGCAACTGTTGGTATGGTATCTGTTTGCGAAGAATTTGTACGCGGTTATAAGAAGAGTATCGATAAATAAAATGAAAAAATGAATAAAATTCGCGAAAGGGTTGAAAAGTCGCAGCGAGATATAGGCAATATTTTGCGTCAACTTGAAATTACCAGATGTAAGATATGTTTGGATGCTAGGGTCGCTGTACTTGTTTTACCTTGTGGACATATCACTGTATGCATGGAATGTGCATCAACAATTGACGATTGTCCAATATGTCGTCAAACTATTACCAAACGCGTTCGTACTTATTTTGCGTAAATTTGTTCTTGTTTGGTTTTAATAAAGTTCCTATTATTTAAAAAAAATGTTTGTGTACTTTTTTTCTCTTTTAATCTAATATTTTTTTGTATTTTAATGTTATATTTTTTTTGTTTCTAAAATTTATATATTATAAGTGAGTAAAAACAAGGATTGATCGATATGTTACGTCCCGAGACGTAACTATTTCTTCATTTTGATTTCATCAGCAATCAATTGAAAAACGAAATAATGTATAAACAACGAACGGCATTTTTACAAAATACAAACTCAGCGAAATTAAAAGATGAGTAGTCCGAAAATTTGGGGCGCCCGACATTTTGATTTTTTGATTACTCAACACATTAATATGGGCCGAAGAGTCAATATAAAAACAGAAGACTCGACTATTCGGTAGTTGATTCGCGACGCGCGACTACTCAATAACATTAAAATTTGTTAAAGTTCTTAGGGGCTGATTCGCGACGCGCGACAGCCGAATAAAGTATAATTCACCTATTGTTATTTTTGAGAAACCATTTCTGTCTTTGAATAAATAAATAATTACTTGAATCGAGTGTTCGTGCATCATTACCGACCGACCTCATATATACTTTATCAAGATAGAGCTAAACAGCCAACTTAACTCGAAATAATAACCCAGGTAAGTTCCTGTCACTATAATAATTACTAATAAATGAATGATCATACATATTCTAAAACTACACGTCACGGCTACATAGTCGCGACATAACAGATACGTTAATTTTTAAAATTTATTTTCAAACTTAGATATAAAAAAATCAAATTACATATCACGACTTTTGCGAGCGAGCATCCATCTACTGATAGCCAGCGCGTTTTTAAAGGCACACGGTGGATTTGATAGATACGCGTTGTGGTTACTGTATACGGAATTGATATCGTTTGAAATATTCTTGAGTGATGGACAACCCAAATCTTTAACGTTAACCACAGTCGTTCTGTAAAAAAAATCATTAGATATCATTTTTTCTCTTTAAGATGATACGCGACGAAAAGACACTTACTGTGCATTGGTCAAAAAATTTCTCAGCCATTTTGTTTTTTCAAGACCTTTGACAAAAATAGTTGCTCCAAAAAGTGTTTTTTTCATTATTTTTCCAAGATCGTCGTACGGTAAATCGCCAGATTCCCACGGACTACCATGAAAATTTCTCGCTAACCACCGGTTATCACACTGATTTTTCTTTAATAACCACTCCCATGAGTAAGGTGGTTTAAACAGAAGCACCGATGGAGTTGGATCTTCTTCCAGAGGACAAACAGCAATCTCCTTGTATACGAATTCGTTTAAGGTAGTTTTGAAGCCCTGTACGTCTACAACAAAATCCATCATAGTAACTGAGGAATCGACGTCGACGACTGCGTTAATACAGACGAATGAATGTCTTTTTATACTGAGCTTGCACTTGTTGATGCCCCACTATAATTTTTCGATCAATAACAATCGTTCACCCCCCCCTCTATACTTTTTCCAACCAATCAGCATTGACGAGTAATGAATATAACGCGATGGATTTGTCAAATCTGCTCAGTTGAGTAACTAGCATCATGGCTGAGTATTTCAAGAACACAGCTTTGTTGCTCTTGCGCGTACATCGTCTGGCGAATGCAGGTTATGCTAGTGTCGAAGACATCGAAAGATGGCTGACACTTTGCGCAAAGCCGATGAGCTTTCTCGTTCGCCTCGCTTGATCGTGTCTGGCAAACAGAAGCTGCAGGCAGCTATGTGCATGATTAGAAGCGTTTTACATCTGGTAAACGAATACAAGAGTAGGCTGTTGGCACAGCCCCCCATTGCCACCTCATCGATTGCCGAACCTGTGGTGAGCAAGCATAGCGAACAATCCATATACGAACCTCTCGTTATTCTGGATGTAGTTCGTGAAGGTCTCGAACCGGCTAGTACTACTACTACTACTTCTTCTACTACTACTACCACTATACCGGCTGTTGTTAATCCAGCTTAAGACTCAACAGTTCCCTGGAACGACATCAATAGTGCGTTCAAAGGCAGAATAAAGAATGGTGTGATAACCAATCTGAAACATCTGGATTTAAATGCGTTTTTCAGGCATGCCAAACCATTATTCCATGCTCAAATTAAGGAGACCTTGAAGAAACATAGTTCTTTAAAAGTTAATGCCGTACTGGATGCCGAGTATGCAGTCGAAAAAAATAATTGCGATGAAAAGTTCGATGTGAAGCATTTCAATACGAAGATGGCGCCGATATACCTAACCACAGACATAGACGAGTGGTTCGTCGAAAACGTTTTACAACCAATTAGTAAGAGCACGGAAGAATTTCAAGAGCAAGACTCAGGCTGGTCTCTTCGCGTTATATTAAACTTAACCGTAAATATCAGCAAGTACAATCCTATGAGAGCTGGTTCTTACGTTGAATTGCCCATGCCTATTAAAAGTAAGAGAGCCTGTGTGAACGTGCGGAACAACGATAACGAATGCTTCGAATGGGCTATCCTTTAGGCGTTACATCCAGTCGCAAGGAATGCATGCCGTGTCACTGCCTATACTGCTCATCAAGATAAATATAATTTCAAAAATCTATCATTTCCGGTACACCCGAAAGAAGTCGTGAAATTTGAAAAGCAAAACAACGTTTCAGTGAACGTGTACTTTTTAAATTTGAATAATGGATCCTACGATGTGTTGCCGCAACATTTGACCGATGAGAAAAAAGAAAGGCATGTGAATCTTCTTCTAGTGGAAAATTATTATATCGATGTGAACGAAAAGCAGCAGCAGCAGCAGCAAATGGAACGTCCCGGTATACCATACAAAGTGCACTACGTTTGGATAAAAGACTTATCTCGATTGATGTATCGACAGTTGACATTTCGCAAATGTAAGTCGTACATATGCGATCGTTGCTTGCACTATTTTCTAACTGAAGAGAGATTGAAAACGCACGAGATCGACTGTAAAAATGTGAATATGTGTAAAATTGTGCTTCCCAGTGTCAAGGATAAATATTTACAATTTGAAAACTTTAAAAATGAGTGCGTGGTACCGTTCGTCGTGTACGCCGATTTTGAGAGTCTCTTGCAAGCGGTGTCCAACGACGAGCGGATCTATCAACGTCATCAACCATACAGCGTTGGCTTTTTCGTCAAGTGTAGCTAGATGACTCTCTTTCGCGTTATCGAAGCTACAGACAGAAAACCGTCGATGACGTTGGTCCGGCCAAGTGGTTTGTTCGCAATCTTCACGATTTGGCCAAGTATCTGCAGAGTTGTACAGAAGCCCGTAGCCTATGGAAAATATAACGTTCGAAAAGGCATTTAGCTTTCTTCGTGCTACGCTATGTCATATATGTAATAGGCCTTTTGTCGAGAATGAAAAAAAAAGATAGAAAATTTCGCGATCATTGTCACTTTACGGGAAAGTATCGTGGAGCTGCTCACAGCACGTGAAACATTGCTTATCAAGAATCGCGAACTATACCCGTTTTTTTTCACAATCGCAGCGGATACGATGCGCATCTATTTATCGGGGAAATCGCGAGCGAATTTCCCGGTCGAGTGAGCCTCATTCCTCAAACCAAGGAAAAATACATATCTTTTACGAAGTACGTGGAAGGTACCGATATAATGCTGTGTTTCGTCGATTCGTTTCGATTTAAGGCGTCTTCGCTCGACAAACTATCGTCGGATTTGGAAAAACACGATATTCTAGAGCGACATTTTCTGCAAGATGACGGTCACACACTGCCGCAGATTGCCCTACTCAAGAGAAAAAGTGTATTTCCGTATGACTATGTGTCGTCGTCGGAGACGACGACGCTTCGACGAAAGCAAGATTTTTACAGCAGTCTGTACGATTCGGATATCAGCGACGAGGAGTACAGTCACGCGGAGAACGTTTGGAGAACGTTCGACATCGCCGATCTCGGCAACTATTCGGATTTGTATCTCAAGACGGACGTTCTCTTGTTGGCCGAAGTTTTTGAAAATTTCAGAGCCAAGTGTCGAACGGCGTATCGTTTGGATCCGGCCCACTACTATACGACGCCCGGACTGAGTTGGGACGCCATGTTAAAGTATACGGGTGTAAGGTTGGAGCTCTTGACGGATATCGACATGCTCATGTTTGTCGAGCGCGGCATTCGCGGTGGAGTTAGCCAGTGTTGTAATAGGTACGCTGCCGCGAACAATCCATACATGGACGACGACGACAACTACGATCCACAGAAAGATGACAAATATTTGATGTATTTTGACGTCAATAACCTTTACGGTTGGAGTATGACCGAGCCACTTCCACTCGGTGATTTCGAATGGTGATTTCGAATGGTGCGACATTGACGCCGCCGCCAACTTTTCTTTCGATATTCCCGATGACTCAGCCTTCGGTTACATACTCGAGGTGGATTTGGAGTATCCAGAAGAAATTCACGATGCGCACAGAGATATGCCATTTTGTCCGGAGCATAAAGCCGCTCCGGGATCCAAGTAGAAAAAGCTCAAGACGACTCTCCATAATAAGGAGCATTACGTAATCCACTACAGAGGTCTAAAACAAGCAATAGGGCATGGCTTGCACCTCGCGAAGATACATCGGGTTTTAAAGTTTAAGCAGAGCCCATGGCTCAAGACGTACATCGATTTGAATAGCGAGTTGCGTAAGCGAGTGGCAAACGAATTCGAAAAAATGCTGTACAAACTGTTCAACAATGCGGTGTACGGCAAGACCATGGAAAATGAGAAGAAACGCATCGACGTGAAGTTGGTGAACAAGTGGGAGGGGCGATACGGTGCCGAGGCTCTGATAGCTCGACCAAATTTCCACAGTAGCGACATTTTCGACGACGAACTGGTGGCGATTCAACTGTTGCGTATGGAAATCACCGTGAGAAAACCCATTTACATAGGTCTCGCTATTCTCGACTTGTCCAAGACGCTCGTGTATCGATTCCATCCGCGGTGCCGCCGTTGGCGAGGAGCGTTGCAAGCTTCTGTACACCGACACGGACAGTCTTGTGTACGAGATCACCAATGTAGACATGTACGAGGTCATACGTCGGATTTTCCAGAGCCGAATCGCTTCGCGATTCCCAGAGCCAACAAGAGGGTGGTCGGCAAGATGAAGGACGAGAACGCCGGAATGCTCATGCTCGAGTTTGTGGGACTCAGAAGTAAAATGTACAGCGTGAATGTTCGGAATAGAGATGCGATAAAGAAGGCAAAGGGGATCAAGAATTGGGTGCTGAATACCACGATTACGTTCGCTGACTACGTCAAATGTCTCCGAGAAAATGTGATTTTGAGCCGACAGCAAAAGTCCATCAGATCGCGTCATCATCAATTGTACAGCGAGAGACAAACAAAGATCGCGCTCAGCGATAAACGCTTCTTGCTGCTCGGAACCACCGATACGCTTCCTTGGGGCCATGACGGCATTCCATTGGTGGAGAGGGAGGGACGGATAGAGGCGTTGGGAATGATCGCAGTCGAGCCAACGGTCGTTGCTGCCGCCGCCGACGCTGTCGAGCCGCCGTCGCCGAAAAAGAGCGGAGTGTGGGACGGGTTATATCAATCGACACCCGAGGCTTCGCAGCTCATTTTCATCGAGACAAAGTTACCAGCAACGTTGACGACGAGTAGCGAGCAGCAGCAGCAGTCTTCAAATTTCATTCTTAGTCAACTTGCACCGAGGAAAAGAAAGTTACTGGAAGCTCGGTTTGTCGATAAAATTAGAAAAAAATTACACGAGGTAATTGTGATTTTGTGTGTGTGTTTTGTTTCAAGTCCACTGAGTTTAAATATCATTGTTTTTTTCTACAGATGGATCTCGCGCAGCTGAATAATTTAGCTTGTAATCAATTCAAACACACTATGAAGATTCGTGAATTGGACACAGAATCCAAGTATATGATCACCAGACTCAAACAAGTTGAAACACGATACGGTGCAAAAATCGTAGCCGAAGTGAACGAGGAGTTTCAGCTGTTTCTACCAAACAAGGTATCGAGTGCACTGATCGTGAATGAAAAGCTGTTCAACGATATGTCGGATTACGCTAATAAACTTAAATTATTTCTCAGCCATAAGGGTAATGGTTGTATAGAATTTACAACTGCATAAATATATGTATATCAATGTACGCATAACAAGAAAAAAAGAAGAGAATAAACTTCCTCTATATTTTTTTCAAATCAAAATATGTGTGTGTGTTTATTTATTAATTCTTCAATCTACATAGTTTTTCTTTTTTTCTCTACAATACGGTTCTATTTATACAACTATTGTGCGAATCATCAAATCCTAACCACTTTACGAAAACTCGATTACCACGCCTCTTAATAACCTTTTCCACTAGATAGATGTCGGGATATTTGGTTTTCTGAAGTTCCTGTTCGTAGAAGCTACCTAGGATAGGCTTATTTTGATAATCTTTCAAATGATAAGTAGTTGGATTTGTTGGTGCCACGCGCACAATTATAAATATTTCCGTTGACCAATTTGGTGTATATCCCTTTTCAAATATTTGCTTCGCTTTGCTCACTCTGACTTTTTTAATACTTGAGCTTGATTCGTCGCTGTAACTTGGATAGGTTTTATACCAATAGTTTTGTGTTTGCGATTATTGTAAGCAGCTGTGAGCTCCGGTAGTACATCGAACCATTTGTAGTTCCCACGGAGACTAAACTTTTTCCACATAGCGTTCTTCAACGTGCGATTAAATCGTTCGCATATCGAAGCTTTGAGCGAACTATTGGTAGAATACAGATTGATATTATATTTTTTCACAAGAGCTTGAAAATCTGTATTGTAGAATTCCTTGCCTCTATCCGTATGATGATTCTTTGTGAAGAACCACCATCTCCTGTGATTTCAACACGGGAGGAGTACGGCGGCGAGCCACTTCCTCATCCCTGCGGTTAGAGCTAGAGGCTAGATGCTCTTCTCGAGCATTGTTCCTCATCCGCTCCACAAGAGTTTCCCCTTCAGTCTCTTCTTCATGACGAGCGGCTAACGCTCGAGCAGCTTCTATCCGAGCCTGCTTCTTTTTACCTCCCCGACGCAGCTTCTTTTGCCTTTCTGGCGCTGCGTCGGTTCCGGCCATACCTTGAGTCAAGGTCGCCATTTCCGCGTTGGCCAGGGACTTTAAAATCGCTCGAGGTTGGAGAGCGTCGGGTATACCAAGTAAATTTACTGGAGCGAGGCTGCGAGAGAGAGAAAGTGAGCCAGACAGGGCCGGCTATTTTAGCCAGGTCCCCGTCACAAATTCTATTTGTGAAAATGAAAATTGTGATTGTGCAAGTGAACATTTGATTGATCCACGACTTCAACAATTAGTATTATCACCGTTACAAATATATATATATATATATATATATATATATTATATACTAGGGTGGTCCGATAAATACTTAGCCTACTAAAGAAAAACGAAAATTTTTGGAAAAGTGGCGTTTTATTTTTCAACATAGTCTCATTTTAGTTCGATACACTTGGCCCATCGATGCTCCTACTTCTTTGACCCGTCTGAAAAATACGTTTCCTCGAGGTCTGAAAAGTAGACTTCCGTGGCAGCGATTACCTCCTCATTCGACTCAAATTTCTGCCCGGCGAGTGACTTTTTCAAGTTTGGAAGCAAATAGAAGTCGCACGGGGCTAAATCTGGAGAATACGGTGGATGGGGCAGCAGTTCGTAGCCTAATTCGACCAATCTGGCCATGGCGACGGCGGTGGTGTGAGCCGATACGTTGTCATGGTGGAAGGGCACTTTTTTCTTCGCCAAATGGGGCCGTTTTTTCTGCAGTTCGACGTCGAATCGGCCCAATAATTCGGCATAGTACAGCCCTGTGACCGTTTTGCCCCTCTCCAGGTAGTCGATGTAGATCACACCTTGTGAATCCCAGAAAACTGTAGCCATCACCTTTCCGGCCGATGGGGCAGTCTTCGACTTCTTCGGAGCACTTTCGCCCGGTAAAGTCCACTGTTTCGACTGTTTCTTGGTTCTTGTTCTTGGTTTCTTATACCAGTGGATCCATGTTTCATCGACTGTTCGAAACGACGCAGAAACTTCTTCGGATTGCCCTTAAACAGCGTCAGACATTGCTCTGAAGTTATCTCATGGTTGCCGGAGTGAGCAAACGCGGCACCCATAGCGCCGACAGCTTTTTCATGTCCAAAATTTCATGCAGGAGATGCGGTCTTTTGAGATGCCTACGATCTTAGCTATCTCGCGCACCTTCAATCGTCGATCTGCCAATACGAGATCGTGAATTTTTATCACGTTATCCTCCGTGGTAGCCGTTTTCGGATCACCTGGACGTGGCTCTTCAAAAATCGACGTGCGACCACGTTGAAACTCATTAAACCAAGTACTTATCGGACCACCCTCGTATGTGTGTTATAAGTTTGTTAGTTTGCATGCATTGATATATATGTTTTTCATAATTAGTTTTAACAGTGTAGTTATTCCTTTATTATTTTAGCCACTTCAATTTTATAAACGGAAAAACAAAGATATTGGAATGCAAGCAGATATAGTAGATTATGAAAAATCTATGACCTCTAAACAAAGCGTCACTATCGAAGTTATCGTTCCTGATGCTGTAAGTATAAAAAAATTTTAACGTTAGAATGGAAACTTTAAGCTTTTTAAGTTAAATTAATTTTTTTATAATTTTAGACATCTTTGGACATTGAAAATTTCACAAATTATGTAAAAGTATGTTGAAACTATTTTATTTTATCTTATAAGGAATTTATTTGTATAATAATTTATTTTTTCTGCTTATAGGAGAATTTTCATAAATCGTGTATGGAAGAAAAAACTAAAGAGTCTGTAACTCAATATTATCCCGTTTCAATGATAAATTTTGTTTATAAAAAAATGTTGATATCGGAATAGAAACTGTGAAATTTTTAAGTAAAATTAAATTTAACTTATATTTAACTATAACTTTAATTGATTAATATTTCCTTTTATTATTAACGTAATTGAATAAATTAAATGAATCTATGGTGAAAAATTTTCAGATTTGTGATGCGCAGCCGAAAGTGGTGGATCATTTCGATATCTACCATCCAAACAACAAGGTCCAATTTTTGCCACGTATATTTGAAAAGATCGATGAGGAAATGAAGAAGAAACATAATTCATATAAGTATGTAAAATGTAAAAACTGATCAAAAATACATGTACACGTAATTATACCAAAAATAAACAGACAAAAACATAAGACTGATGACAAACCAATAACCAAAAAATAAATGCCAAATATAATAAGTAACATTAAAACGCATGTTATAGACTTACAAATAAGACTGAATCGACAACAACAGACAAAAACATGGACGAAAATGATAAATCGAGAGCAAAAACCAAACAACGGCAACTTGTTTATCGTTTTTTACCAAGAGAGTCTCTTAAAAAAATTGTAAAACAATCCTGAACAGACAAAAATACGGACAATTACAAATCGAGCACGTCGACTACTCGTAAATCGAGACCGAAAATCAGACAGAGAAAACATACTCCTTGTGCAAAATTGATTATCAGTACCACGAATTCTGATGGATCACCTCCTCCAAAAAAAAGTAAATCTCTTCCTTCTAAGAAATCACCACATAAATCTTCTCCAAAAAAATTGTAATACAAGCTCTAAGTTCTTCAAGTTCCTCAAGTTCTTCAAGTTCCTGTAATTATTCTAGTTCTTCTAGCAGCTCCCTTTCCGAAAAATTTTCACAAATACAAGACTTGATTGACGAAACTACTCTACTAAACACTAACACGTCTCAATCCAAACCAATTCACTCATATCCTCGTAAACGGTCGAGTTTACGTTCCTCTATAAGTAATAAGCGACTGAAAATAATTGAACTAAATGAGTTTTTATATTTTAAAATGTGAATATTTTTTTTATTTAAGACTATTGTAACATTTTATTTTATAATAAAAAGAAGATATTAAAATCGTGTGTTAATATTTTTTTATTACAAAGTATTAATTTCATTATTAAATTAAATAAAATTAGCATCATAAACTCGACTTATTCTCTTGCGGCAAATAGGACAAGAGCTTAATCTGATTGCACACGTGGAGCATATTGCGATATATCCACATCGTAGAAAATTTTTTCGAAGTTCCTCACAGAAGCATATCTTGCAAATTCGTTTATCACTAACTCTATCGATATTTGCTTGTGGCGATGATGTTCAGTTCAAACCTGTATTTATTGTCTTACTAGTACACTCATACAACACTGCAATTGGTCGGTACTCGCGTTCGTATATACCACATGCATCAAAACTAGGTAGATTTAATAAAGGCACCGTGCTTGGATTAACTCCCATTGGAATATTACCACAAGGTACATTACGGATAAATCGGCATCAATCACTACATCGCTGGAGTTCCGTCGTAGGATCGTATCCTCTTTTCATCGACAAATCTCTATGTTACACCCAAAGCATAAGACTTTATCATTTATATTTAAAATTTTTATATAATTTGGTAGAACATCATGACAATAATCATTTGTATAAATAATAAGAATTGTGAGTAAAGAATTAAGTTTTGTACAATTACTCAACATGGTTAAATCATTGACCCTCAGTTTGTTTGGTACATCATCTGTACTAGAAACATACTATTTTCTACCTATAGAACTGGATAAAGATAAATCTTATACTCTTGGTTTCGTAGAATTGCTTACATTTAATTTGATACCAAATAGTGATGTTGGACAAAATGAGTTCAAAGCTGGTGACATTGAAATTGAACTACCTATAGGTAATTATGAAATTGGCGACATACGAGGTCTATCCGGAAAGTATCGGGCCTACCTTTATATCTTTGCGCTATAGTGTTCGAACGACCTCTACCGGACAGAAACGTCAACAGTAAAGCCTCACGAATCTATTGGTTACTTACTGACACCTGCCGGACGTATAGTTCATGCGCAGTGAGTCTTTGTTTACAGTGCCTTTTTCGCGTTCGTCGGATTTTGCTATTGTCAAAAATTATTGAAAAACAAGATCAATGAATTTGCATCAAATTTGGCTTTCAATTCGGAAAAACGAGTTCGGAAACTATTGAAATGATGCAAAAGGCCTTCGGAAGCGAGCGTATGAGCAAAACACGAATAAAAGAGTGGTAAAACGGTTCAAGGATGGTCGCACTTCTGTCGATAGTGATTTTCGTTCCGGCCGACCTTCGACGACAAAAACCGCAGATAATATTGAGCGGCTGCTACTTGCAATCAAACAAGATCGTCGTATGACTGTGCGAGAACTAGAAGAAGACCTTGGGATATCAAAAACTATCATTTCAGAAATTTTAACCAAAAATTTAGGAATGAAACGCGTATGTGCAAAATTCATCCTAAAATTGCTCACAGCAGAGCAGAAGAACATTCGCTTAGAAATCGCTCTGGAAAATCTGGAAATGGTCAATAATGATGATAATGTGCTTAGAAAAGTTATTAAAGATGATGAATCATAGGTTTATGGTTATAATCCTGAAACAAAACAACAATCTTCACAGTGGAAGCATTCTGAATCGCCAAGACCAAAAAAAGCACGTCAAAGTCGGAGCAATGTTAAGTCAATGTTGATTGTTTTTTTCGATTGTGAAGGTATTGTACATCACGAATATGCACCAACAGGTCAGACAATCAATAAAGAATACTATGTTCAAATTTTAAAACGTTTGCATGATGCAGTAAGAAGAAAACGGCCGCACTTTTGGGAAAGTGGTGACTGGCTTCTCCATCACGATAATGCGCCAGCGCATTCATCCAATCTTGTGCAGCAGTTTTCGAGGAAACACAATATCGTATTGCTTCGACAACCTCCATACAGTCCCGACATAGCCTCTTGTGACTTTTGGCTGTTTCCAATACTAAAAAAACCACTCAAAGGACACCGATCCGATGACAAAACAACGGTTGAAAACAATGCGACGAGTGTACTTAAGGCTATCCCTAAAAATGAGTTCCAGGACTGTTTTGAAAAGTGGAAACATCGATAGAACCGTGTTATTCAATCAAGTGGGGATTACTTTGAAGGATGCCACCCACCAGATGATAAAGAATAACGCTAGCACGAAAATATAAAGGTAGGCCCGATAGTTTCCGGACAGACCTCGTAGATCAATATTTGAAAGAAAACTTAAAATCAACAGATATACAAATTGAAGTAAAGCCTAATGACAATACTTTATGCAGTGAAATAATTTACAATGAACTTGTCGATTTTTGACCAACTAACTCTATAGCACATTTGTTCGGTTGTAACGGACTGTTTGGATTATTTAAAAATTTATTGACTAATAAATTAATTAATAAATTAACTTAAACTACTCAGAAAGCCAACGATTACTCTCCATACTGCGCATTGCATAAGCGTCAAAAATTAGAAAATTATTAACAATACTAAATTAATTTTATTTTAATTTTTTTCGTATGTGACGAGAGCAAGCGATGCGCTTGTTCTCGTCGGAATTTTCCCAAGTTTCCCTCTCTCTCGGCAAGGCACGGTGACCAGCGTTAGATACATTTAAGAATACGTCTAATGCATGGTCTCTGTTTCAGCTGCCGGAGATTACCGAGCGGGGCCAAGCAGGTCCGAAGCGGCTACACTGGCGATAGAGAGAGTATAGAGATCTTAAGAAAGAGAGAGAAATAGTCGAGAGAAAAGATCAACGAAGAAGCTATAGGTCGCGAGAAAAAACGAGCGACACAGAGACGCTAATAAGTCGAGGAGAGACTGAGAAGGTTTTCGGAGTCGACCAGAGCAGGACGGTGGACGGCCAGCGGCGAAGATGTTCAGACGAGGACAGAAAGCCGAGAGCAAGTCGACAGGAGTTGCCCAACGACGACCTGCAACACCGTGCGCAGGGCGCAGCCAGAACTCCTGCTCCAGAACCTAGGTTTAGTTTTCAATTTAATCTCTCTCTCTTTCACTTCATCGACGGCACTGTACGCGAATTTTTACATTAGGTCGGTAGCAAGGCGTGCACATGCCGGCTACCTGCCCTAATGACGGTAGGGCAGTAAATCGCGCAAAGAGAAATCGTCCAGGCGATCCCTCGCCGGACGACTTTCTCTTTTAGCCAACTAGCTTAAGTCGGTTCGTCGTCAAGACGGTCATCTGGCGGGTGACGCCCGTTGTGTTTTCTATAGATTTGTAGGCGCGATAAGTTAGTTAATTTGTTCTTTTTTTGTAATAGTTGTTAAGGACGTCGTTGTGTTTATTCGATTAAAGTGTGTGTAATGCAGCTTATCACTATGCGGTTTGTTAATGTGCGGTATTTGCGAAGTTTCAGTGTAATTTAACTTTTGTTTGATTTAATTATATTTGTTTAAATGCAAATACGAGGTGTGTTCAAAAAGTAAGGTGACTTTGTATTTTTAAGAAAAAATATTTATTTATTTATCAATATTTATGTTGTCCCTTTCAAAGTAATCCCCCTCAGATACAATACACTTATGCCAACGGTTTTTCCAATCGTCAAAGCACTTCTCATAAGCACTTTTCGGTATAACCTTGAGGTCTTCCAGCGATGCAGTCTTTATCTTTTCAATCGTTGCAAATCTCCGTACTTTCATAGGTCTCTTTAGTTTTAGGAACAAGAAAAAGTCACATGGGGCCAAATCCGGTGAAAATGGTGGCTGAGGCATGATTGTGGTGTGGTTTTTGGCCAAAAAATCTCTCACAAGCAAAGATGAGTGAGCAAGGGCATTATCGTGATGCAAAAGCCATGAATTGTTTTTCCACAATTCTGGGCGTTTTCTTCGTATTTCTTCTCGCAAACGGCGCATAACTTCAAGATAATACTGTTTATTGACCGTACGTCCATATGGTAAGAACTCCTGATGCACCACGCCATGTTAATCGAAGAAAACAGTGAGCAAAACTTTGACATTTGATCGAATTTGGCGGCTTTTTTCGGTCTTGGCTCATCTGGGCTCTTCCATTGGCATCTTCCCGGCAATCTTGGAAGAGTTTGTACCACTTGTAAACATTTTTTTTACTCAGAATAGTTTCACCGTATGCCACCGTCAACATTTCAAGTGTTTCGGAGCACTTTATTTTATTTTTTACACAAAATTTGATGCAAATCCTTTGATCCATATTTTTCAATAGCAAGAAATCGCCGAGCACGCAAAACACTTATAACCTTTACGCCTCTCACAACCAAACAAAAAATGCTATACACTTGAAACTTGGTACAGATGTTCGGGAAGATTGTACCAACATAACAGAACAAAAAAATCATAATCGAAAGTACGTTGCCCGTGAAATTTGAAAAGTCACCTTACTTTTTGAACACACCTCGTATGTTTGTGTGTATAGAGTTATTAACCATTTTCATTGATTTGCCTTTTCCCCCTTCCCGTCTCAATATTGCTATGAGCGAGTGCGTCTCACTTGCCCACCTTAAATAATAGTTAACGAACGAGTTTTCGTTATACATATACTGTAACACGATGAGTACCAGCCTTACTAATAATTAATAAAAAAACTAAGACTGTCGACCATTCCTCGAATTATCACTGCTTTATCAACAACAACATCATCTACGCAGAAAATGGATAAATTCAACAAATGAAGTCTTGCCGAAATGCGAAGAAAATAATTATCGCATAAAATAAGCGAAAATAAAAATCACACGATATTCGAAATATAAATCGAAATATTTCCTAGCTAACTTATTCCTATGAAAGCGTATGCTGCGCTAGCCACGCCCATCTATGTAGTCTAATGTAATCGAATTAGAAAGAGATAGCTTAATAAATTAGACAAGGAGGGCGCATCGCATTTACTTTGACAAGGCCTAGAGAGATAGACTAATAGCCAAATCATATGAGAAAAGGACAGTGCTAACTAATAAAATCTAGCTACTTCGAATTGATACTGCTAAGGTCTACAGCTAGGAAATAAATGATAAGAGAGGGAAGGTCGAGAGTGTGCCGATGGGTTTATGATAGACAGGACGTCTGGTTCCAGCTATCAATTCTATCAAGTTTTTATAACTAATTTATTGTTGCAATTTCGTAATTTAAAATTAAAGTGTTAGCATCATAGTTCGCTCGTGCTCATTGTAATTAATTTTTATAAATTGTAAAACACTTATCCAGGATTTATTAGGCTGTCAGAATAATTTTTAAAATTAATAATTGCCTGTGGAATTGTCGGAACATTTGTAGAAAATTATATTTATTTACTGGAAGCCCTGGAAAACTGAGATACTATTTTAAGCTCGAAATTACACCTCCATTATCCTAGAGTGAGTACCACAAGATGTGTAATTCAGCCAGCCTTAATTTTTAAGCAATTCCTCTCACTATTAAACGGAAGGTATTGCGTACCGGATTTAATTGAATTTCAATATTAACGTAAAAGCAATGTGGAGTACTGATTAGCGCTCGCGCGGCTCTAGTATTAATTTCATTATTTATTTCAGATTATCAATTTCTTTGTAATTGCTCATTAACGTATTATGAACAACTTCGCGACTTAATTTTTGTAATTAATTCTAAGTGCCGAGCCAACACACTCATACAACACACTACATTTCACATAATTTTTATTTTGTAAATTTCACACTAACATTACACGTTTTGAATTGGTAAATAAAAAGCTTAACTTTTATATCAAAATTTATCAGCCGTGTAAATATGATAGTTTTCTACTCTTCACCTTCCTCTCCTATATTTACCCTACTAAGCGCGTCATAACCCTATTGAAAAAATCCAGCTGGAAATCCAGGCTGGATTTCCACATGGATATCCAGGTAGATTTCCAGGTGGATTCATATGGATTCCATATGGATTTCATATGGATTTCCACGCTGGATTTCCATATGGATTCCAGATGGATTTTTTTGAAAATCCAGGTGGATTTATCAATCTGGATTTGACGTGAAGTAAAATTTCAAATAATAAATAAATAACGTATTGGTTATCAGTATATAAAATTTCACTAATAGGTTCTATGGAGGATGAATTATAAAAAAAAAAAAAAAGTTTCTTGACCAAGGCTTGAACCCGGGATCTTTATATTATCAGACTTGTCCTTTACCACTTTGCTATCGATGACTGTTGGGATGCATTCGTTTTCTTTCCTATATCACGTGCAACTTGAAAGTTGCGAATAAGCCATATTTCTACTTATTGTATTGTTCATCTCTGATTATATGCATGAGTTTCAAATTAAGGACGTCGTCTGGTCCATTTCAAATAATGACAGAATTTACTGAAACTCAAACTGATCATCGTTTGAAGTCTTCTGTACTCACACCAGTTTTTTTGGGACATATAGTATAGTACTACATAAAGAGAAATATGATGTTTAACATGTGCTCTTATGAGACGGCATCGAAATTATGCGTAAAAAAATAAGTGTACTTATGGGGCAGTGTCAAAACTATAAGAAAAAAATGTATGCTGCTAACGCCGAGACTGCGATGATGACTTAAGAGAGCCTTCTTATAATAAGGAAAAAAAAGTATAAATAATGAGCGTTAGACTCGCAGGGTACTTCGGTTGTGGCTCTCGTGGTTTATCTGTCTGAGTTGTAGCGCTGTTACAGATTACGGTTTTCTTTCTAAAGGAAAAAAATTAAAATAATAAGCCTAAAACTCGCAGGGTATAGGGTTAGAAAAGAAAAGCACTAATCTGAAACAACGCTACAACTAAGAGAGGTCAAACTCGAGAGCCAAAATCCAAGTACCCTGAACCCTGCAAGTTTTACGCTACATATTTTTTCTCACGCTCCCGGTGAAATATAAAATTTTACGCTCGATATTCTTACACGCATTTTCCATTAAGAAAAAAAAAATAGAGCCGACGCTACACCTACGCCGGCTATTTCCGAGAGCCGATACCAAACTACCCTGGACCCGCCGAGTTTTACGCTCATAATTTTCTATTTTTTCCTGTAGAAAAAAAAACACTAATTTGAAACAACGCAACGACTCAGAGAGGTAAACCACGACAGTCATAACCCAAAAATCTTGTACCCTGCGAGTTTTACGCTCATGATTTTTACTTTTTTCTTAAAAAAAAAACACTAATCTAAAACACCGCTGTAATTTAGACATGCAAACCACGAGAGCCAAAATCCAAGAACCCTGTACCCTGCGAGTTTGGTGCTCATATTTTTTTTTATATTATACCTAATATTTCGTAAGTATATGTTATATTTTCTGTAGGTATTTCTATGAAAGCAAATAATTTTTGAATAAATAGAGCTAAATTTCTTAAAATTTTGTTGTTGATCTTGATCAACAATTAAAAGCCGAGATCAAATTTTTCAGAGTGAACAAAATTTGTTCAAGAAGAAAGAAAAACTCGTGTAAAAGTCTGGAGCATAAAACTCGGCGGGTCCAGGGTGGTTTCGTTTCGGCTCCCGGAAATAGCCGGCGTAGGTGTAGCGTCGGCTCTATTTTTTTAAGTCTCAATGGAAAATGCGTGTAAGAATATCGAGCGTAAAAGTTTATTTTTCACCGAGAGCGTGAGAAAAAATATGTAGCGTAAAACTTGCAGGGTTCAGGGTACTTGGATTTTGGCTCTTGAGTTTGACCTCTCTCTGTTGTAGCGTTATTTCGGATTAGTGTTTTTCTTTTCTAACCCTATACACTGCGAGTTTTAGGCTCATTATTTTAATTTTTTTCCTTTGGAAAGAAAACCGTAATCTGTAACAGCTCTACAACTCTGACAGGTAAACCACGAGAGCCTGCGAGAACCGAAGTACCCTGCGAGTCTAACGCTCATTATTTTTACTTTTTTTTCCTTATTTTAAATCATCTTTTAAGTCATCATCGCAGTCTCGGCGTTAGCAGCTTACCTTTTTTTCTTATAGTTTTGACGCTGCCCCATAAGTGCACTTATTTTTTTACGCATAATTTCGATGCCGTCTCATAAGAGCATATGTTAAACATCATATTTCTCTTTATGTAGTACTATACTATATGTCCCAAAAAACTGGTGTGAGTACAGAAGACTTCAAACTATGATCATTTTGAGTTTCAGTAAATTCTGTCATTATATGAAATGGACCAGACGACGTCCTTAATTTGAAACTCATGCAAATAATCAGAGATGAACAATACAATGAGTAGAAATATGGCTTATTCGCAACTTTCAAGTTGCACGTGATATAGGAAAGAAAGAGAATGCATTCCTACAGTCATCGATAGCAAAGTGGTAAAGGACAAGTCTGATAATATAAAGATCCCAGGTTCGAGCCTTGGTCAAGACACTTTTTTTTTGTTGTTTTTTTTATAATTCATCCTCCATAGAATCTATTAGTAGAATTTTATACACTGATAACCAATACGTTATTTATTCATTTTTTGAAATTGTACTTCACGTCAAATCCACATTGATAAATCCACTTGGATTTCCAAAAAAATCCATCTGGAATCCATATGGAAATCTAGCCTGGAAATCCATATGAATCCACCTGGAAATCCACCTGGATATCCATATGGAAATCCAGCCTGGATTTCCAGCTCGATTTTTTCAATAGGGAATCCTCGCAAAAGACAATAGACTAAGGAAGATTGAAGAAAACAAGTTAATCCGACTATTTGCTATCGGAGTGACCGCGACCTTGAATACGCTCAACTTTCTACCCTTCGAAACCGGCCTTGGCCTTAGCACTTTGCGTCCGCCAAATTTATTATCTAGAATTAAATTACTTGATCTGAATAATTATACGGAGTGGCGCCCCTCCAGGGTCTAGGTAATCCTAGTAATATTGACACCTAGACATAGAAGCGCCCTTATTTCCCCCTTAATGCTTCTTAGTTTTTTAGCTAAACCGCCAGTACCATGGTGACCTGTTAGTCGGCAGAAACCACCGTATTACAAAGTTTCACTAAATGATTGTTGCCAGCCAATATAAATAATGTCTCTGACATGCCTACAACCATTCTTCAACTAAACGCTCTCCGCGTTAAATGTAACATAACATCTGAAGCATATATTAATCAAAATAGAGGTCATATCATTCATGAGTTCTTTCCAGCTATACAACCAGGATTTAAGATCATTGAATTTCCTAAACAAATTATACACGGTGATTCTGAAACATTGGATGAAACTTATATCACTGGATTCATCTTGAAAAATTATTCAAGATAAAATTATTTAAAAATTTTTATTGGTAATTAGGTATTGAGATATTCAACTTTAAAGAGTAGCCATTCAGCGGCTGGCTTTAGAATTTAGAACGCAGTTTGGCGAGCGCGGAGCGGCGTGAGAGCCGACATGCGCGCGCCGCAGTCAACTGAAAACGGTACTCAACTACATTTATGCGCGTAATGAATATTGCTTGCTAACTGCAATTTTCGATAATTCAACAATTACTAAAATTTACTTGAATTATTTTATTCGACATCAAGTGACGAATTGAGATGATGAATTTAAGTGAGTCGAAAATACTAGTGTTTTTAAAAATTATGCTACATAGCGGAATACAAACTACGCTATTCATAGTCAATTTGGAAAAATATCATATATTTTTTCTTTTGTTATTTGCTAATGATTATAAAAATACTTCCAATAAATGGTTCAAACATTTTTTATTTCTAAAAATATTTGGTGTTATTTTTAATCATGATGTTCTAATAATAAAATAATGCACAAAAATAAACCAAAAGCACAATTTAATGAATAAAATTAAATTAAATGCACTAGCTTGCTTTCTCGAGCGTGCGTAAATCGAGTCTTCACGCACGAAACATCGAATAAATACAATAACAGTACTGCTAACGAATATCATATTTAGTGAGCAATATGACAATAGTACAAGTATAGCATACTATACTTTATTCACGCGTACGATTCACACGTATGTATAAATTCTATGGTGTGAATTGTGAATGAGTAGCTAAAATTACAACTCGCTTTATTCTTGATACGGGTGTGTTAGTAAGCACAATTACTGGAGTAAAGGTAAGTAAAACATTATTTTAAGTAAAGATTATTTTAGAAAAGAAAGCTTAGTTCGTTTTTACATAAATTATGTTATTTATCTTAACTTTTTTTATTCTTGTCTAACGTAGCATCAATACTAATCAATACCACTATCAATTCTAATATATTAAAATTCAAAAAATCTATGTTACTTAAAAAAATAATTGCATAATGCATGCTATAACTCACAGACAAATGCAGTTCAGTCCTGTCCTAATTATTCATTTGTTTAAAATTTTTGTTTTCGTTTATTAATTTATCGCATGAACATGTTACTATCCGTGGTCATGGTGCGCGTACAATATACCGCCGCGGAATATACCTATATGGTATTATGTCTTGGTTGGGCGGAAGGTAATCACGAAGAGGCAAAAACTCGTGGAATAGTCATGGAAAAGTCGTGGAAAAGTCGTAGATATGTCATAGAAAAGTTGTAGAAAAGTCGTACAAAAGTCGTAGAAAATTCATAAAATAGTAAGAAATTAATTTAAATAAATAGCGCTCAATAAAATAAATAAAACTTTATTAAATGAACAAAGAAACAAACAAACAAACAAACAAATCTGTAACTAAAAAATTATTTTTTATTACTTAGCGCATTGTCGCTTATATATTATAATATATCGATGTTTCCAAGACGTTTTTAACCCTCAGAATTGAAACTTGGAACTCTACGACGGCTCGTTTTCTTTCTTTTTCCGAGCTATTTGCATATTAAATTAAATATTATTTGCATATTCTATTAACCCTTTGAAGCATACATTTTTCTCTCCAGGATATTTAGATGAAAATTTATATATAGGGGTTTTTGAGGTCGCTGATCATGAATCTGACATTAGATTGTTCGAATTTTGCATCTAAGATGGCTGATTCAGAATGGCGGACATAGATTTTTTTCTATATTCGCTTGAAAACTTTAAAATTCATAACTAATGAGTTTTAGGGGTCACTGATAACGAATCTGATATCAGGTTTCCTAAATGATGTATCCAAAATTGCGAATTCAAAATGACGGACAGGCATTTATTTTCTATATTGGCCTGAATACTTTAAAATTCAATGTAAAGGCTTTTAGGGCTCGCTGATAACGAATCTGATATCAGATTTCCGAAATAATATATCCAAAATGGCGGATCCAAAAATTCGGATATCAAATTTCATTTTTAGGGACTTCATTTTCATGAAACGTAATTTCTAAGGGTTTTCGGTCGTACTGATAACAAATCTGATAATATAATTTAGTATTCTGTTTCAAATAATCTAGTATTTTGTTTTCTGATTAGGTGAATGAATCTCTTAAAAAAAAAAATATATATATATATATGGCCCTCAGACCCATGGAGAGTACATTCAATACAAAGTGTTTGGTGCTCATACAAATCGCCAAAAGGCCCTCAACCCCCCGACCTACGAAAAATAAATAAAGATCGGCTCTTTGCTTCTGGAGTCATCCATATATTTGTTGACACTCATTGACTAACAGACCGGAGTGGATTCACTATATTAGTTGAAGAGCAAATAGGCGTTTTGTATATTTATGTTCATAATATTCTTGTTTTGCGGGCATTTTTTCCCGCCAATTAGGAATCAATTTTTACGTAGTACTCTTCAATTTTCATATTTTTTATATCAACAAATTTAGAAGAGATTTATTTTGTAACTATGGGGAGAAGAAGGCGAATTGTGAATGAAATTCCTAGTGATTCAGAGTCTGTTGATGGGTTGTGCGATTCTAATGATGAAGATGAGGTATTGGATCGCAGAGTAGATCATGTTGCCCCTTCAATCAACAATCTTCTCGAAGATGAGGCACACGAAGAAGAAATTGACGACGAAACAACCACTACAGATTCAAATAAAAGTGAAATTTGGAGATCGACGAGTATTCCAAAGACTGATTTACCTTTCAGTAGGAGTCACGGACCCATCATCCCTGACTCAGCGTCTTCTCCAAAGGATATATTTCTTTGTTTGTTCCCTGAGTCTCTATTAGATGTTATTGTAGAGCAAACAAATTTGTTTATTTCTCAAAAGAAGTCAAAAGGAGATCTTATCACCAAAGATGAGTTGAAAATTTTCATAGCGATCAATACCCATATGGGTTACAAGAAGTTACCTTCGTATCGGGATTATTGGTCTAATAGCCCTCAATTCCATGATTCATATATTTCTTCACTGATGACTGTGAATCGCTTCGGATTTTTTTTGTCTCATTTGCATATCAATGATAATTCAAAAGAACCAGCAAAAGGAGATCCAGAATACGATAAATTGTATAAACTAAGACCTCTTCTCGACACTCTTTCTGAAACATTCAGAGAATGCTGGAAACCAAGCAATCACCAAGCTATTGATGAATCAACGATCAAGTTCAAGGGGAGGAGTAGCATGAAACAATATATGCCAGCCAAGCCAACTAAACGTGGTTACAAAGTTTGGACCCGAGCAGATGAATCGGGATTTGTTTGTCAATTTCAGATCTACACAGGCAAAACAGATAGTCCTGAAAAACAATTAGGAGCACGTGTGGTTCGTGATCTTACACGTGACTTTGTTGGTCATAATCACCAGGTGTATTTTGATAATTTTTTCACAGGAGTAGAGCTTCTAATATCTCTAAAACAGGATAACATCCTTGCATGTGGCATAGTACGATCTAATCGCGCGAATCTCCCCAAAAGTGATAAGTCTGATAAAAAATGGTTATTGGAGAGTACGAATACAAGACCTCGACATCAGGACTCACATGGATAAAGTGGATGGATAAAAAACCAGTATACTTTTTATCCAATTTTCACAATCCTACCGAAGTAACGGTTGTGAATCGGAGGCAAAAAGATGGTACTCTAACTCCTGTCAACAGTCCTGTCTTGTGTTCAGACTATAACACACACATGGGATATGTCGACTATGCGGATCGTGCAATATCTACTTACCAGATTGATCGTAAGTCCAAAAAATGGTGGTTTAGAATTTTTTGGCACTTCATCGATCTCTGCATATGTAACGGATTCATTTTGTACAAGGAAAAACAAATCAAACCACTTTTGTCATTGAAAAAATTCCGAATGAGATTGGTAGAACAATTGGTGGTACATAAGATCCCAACTCCAAAAGGTAGGAAAAGAACGGCACCAAATACTCCAAGCCATGCAAAAATAAAAGGACCTGATGAAAAGAGACTTTCTAATGCTGCTCACATGCCACAAGTCTCAGATACATATAAAAGATGTAACCACTGTTCTACAAGAGATAAGCCACAGAAGACGAGATGGATTTGTAGTACTTGTAATGTTCCTCTGTGTCTTTTACCGGAAAGAAATTGTTTTTAAAAACATCACATATAGACAGTAATGAGTTTTGTTGCTCTGGTTGTATGAAGAACATGTTTTTATGTCTAATTTCAAAGAATACTCAGTAACAATATTACAGTACAAATTTATTGATAATGCAAAGGGGATCCTCCTACAGGAAGAATGGAGGAAAAGAGGAAATAAAAACCCTGAAAATGAAACATAAAAAATGCAGAAAATAATATATAAAAAATAAAAAATAATATAAAATATAAAAAATAAAAAAAATATATAAAATATAAAAAATACAAAAAAAATATAAAATATGAAAAATACAAAAAAAACGTAAATGGAGCTTGAACTCATCACGTCCTCGTTGTAAGCTCCGGGTAATGCCGAGAATGAGTGAAAGAAGTATCCACTATTCTGAGATATTATACTTTCAAGTCATGCAAATAAGCATGTGCATCAATCATATCCTTTGGCCATCTTGGCTGCAGAATTTCGGAAAACTAGTATGATATTGATTATCACTGAGATTGAGAAACTTTAGATATGAGTTTGAGAATATTCAAGCCAATATAAAAATATACATAAATATACATTTTGAAAGCATTATTTCGGAAACCTGATATCAGAATCGTTATCTGCGACCCCTAAAACCCTTTAGATATGAATTTTAGAGTATTGGTATCAATATAGGAAATCTTCTTGCCCGCCATTTTAGATCCACCATCTTGGATACACAATTTTTGAAATCTGATGTCAAATTATTATTCAGCGACCCCAAAAACCTTTGTATAACAAATTTGAAAGGGATACTCTCATTATTCGCGTCAATAATGAATTTCTCCCCAAAAATTCAATTTTTTTCTTCTTTGTTCATTTAAAAATATTAAAAAATATCCCAATATATTGATTTCAACTGCAAAATTATGTTTTTGAACTATTAATGAACTGAAAGAATGCAAAAGACCCTGTTGAAATCCATAATGTTGCTCTAAAATGGCAAAAGAAGCAATAAATCAATGTGTCCATCAGGATGGACACTGTGCTTCAAAGGGTTAAATGGTCCTACTCGTTTACTTTTTACAATTTTTGAAACCACCATTTTGGCAATTTGTATCCCCCAAAGGCGCCTTTCACCCTTCAATTCCCCGAATTTCCGATAGCGTTTTCTTGATCTCAACCAATATTCAGGGGGCTGTTAAGAAACTGTTTTTTTTTTAAATTCACACACTTTTCCCGAGAAAATCGCGCCTAAAGTTTGATTCAAGAGTTTGGTACTATTGGATTTGACTTAAAAAATTGAATAAGATGGCACAATTAATTTTTTCTTTATATTTAGATAGATAATCGCGATTCAATGTTAACCAATGAACGGCTGAGTACGGCCGACGGACCGCGCGACGGCCGATGATGACGGAGTAGGCAAATTGACGCGCGTATACTAATCCACGTGATAGCGTTGCTCTGTTCGATTCCTACTGCGTACTACATTACTGACTGCATATTGTAGCAATTTTTTGATAATGTTATACTCATCGCAAATGACAACAATAAATTGATTTAATCTTTGCATAACAAAAATTATGTTTAATTTTAATAAGAAATCATGGAAAAAGCCGAGTGAAATAAATATGAATGTAAGCTAACGAGTAAATACGAAATTGATAGAAACATTAATGAAATTCGAATGCGGTGTAAAAGATTAACGAATTACCAGTAACGGTAACTTCACACTATTTATCCAATCTAAAATTGACAAAACGTGATTAGTGTATTGCATTCACTGACATCGAAATGTTCTCCTTGGTGTTGTGGAAGTCGTATGACCAGGTAGAATTTAGTGTTGTGGCGTCAAATCATATATGATGTATCAACGAGAAATACGAAGCTAACTTCGGGCAGAAACGGTTCGATATAGATTTGGTGGCAATGAACGGTAAGTAAATACAAACATACTTGCGCACAATGCGTAGGACACACGTGCTTGTAAGCTCGCATACAACCACGCACACGCGTACACTCGTACGCGCGCGAACCATGCACTTATTAAAATTAAAAAATTATATTATATTATTAAATTATATTAAAGAATTATATTAAAAAATTGAAACTTGTAATTGAGATTTTTATTGTAAGACCGAAATATAATGAAGAGAAGACAATTTTAAGAAGGATTTTAAGGAAGAATTTTGCTGGAGTGGAACCCGGAAATGGAAAGGTATTAAGGCGCAAGCTCATACACAGCATATACACTCGCACGTGCTCGTATACATACATATTCTTACGCACGCTTGTAAGTTCACATACCAAACACCCTTGCATACGGATCCGCGCACGTTTTCAAGCTCGTACACACGCGCATATACCGTCACGCATACGCGCCTATACACTTAGGCATTCATACATACGTTTGCACATTCAACTGATATTGATAGAATAGTATGTACTATATTGTAACAGAATGTATTATTTATTATTGTTATAGTTACGGCTTTGCAATGATTGCGCAGTTTATGTTGTCCAAATTGAGTTGAAAAACATAACCGCGAAATATAAATACAACAGCCAAAAGATGGTCAACAAATTAATGAAATTATTAATCGAGAAGGATAAGCTCCGTCGTATGACTCCAACTGGGAAAGCCGGCACGATGGCGATTCCCAAAGTTATTTACGACGGAGTATTAGGTAAATAAATAACTTATAAAATAATATTATTAAAAAACATCATTCTTCCTTTTCTTATGTTCCAGAGTTGGTTAACGAAAAGGTTTGTGAGGCGGAAAAGATGTTGGCAGCAACGTATAGGGTTGTGCTGACACAATTATGCGACAATGCTATAAGAAATAAAAAATAATTTTTTAGTTACAGATTTGTTTGTTTGTTTCTTTCTTTCTTTGTTCATTCAATAAAGTTTTATTTATTTTATTGAGCGCTATTTATTTAAATTGATTTCTTACTATTTTATGAATTTTCTACGACTTTTGTACGACTTTTCTACAACTTTTCTATGACATATCTACGACTTTTCCACGACTTTTCCATGACTTTTCCACGAGTTTTTGCCTCTTCGCAATTACCTTCCGCTCAACCAAGACATAATACCATATAGGTATATTCCGCGGCGGTATATTGAACGCACACCATGACCACGGATAGTAACATGTTCACGCGATAAATTAATAAACGAAAACAAAAATTTTAAACAAATGAATAATTAGAACAGGACTGACTGCATTTGTCTGTGAGTTATAGCATGCATTATTTTAATACATTAGAATTGATAGTAGTATTGATTAGTATTGATGCTACGTTAGACAAGAATAAAAAAAGTTATAAAATAACATAATTTATGTAAAAACGAACTAAGCTTTTTTTTCTAAAGTAATCTTTACTTAAAATAATGTTTTACTTACCTTTACTCCAGTAATTGTGCTTACTAACACACCCGTATCAAGAATAAAGCGAGTTGTAATTTTAGTTACTCATTCACAATTCACACCATAGAATTTATACACACGTGTGAATCGTACGCGTGAATAAAGTATAGTATGTATATACTATTGTCATATTGCTCACTAAATATGATATTCGTTAGCAGTACTGTTATTGTATTTATTCGATGTTCCGTGGGTGAAGACTCGATTTACGCACGCTCGAGAAAGCAAGCTAGTGCATTTAATTTAATTTTATTCATTAAATTGTGCTTTTGGTTTATTTTTGTGCATTATTTTATTATTAGAACATCATGATTAAAAATAACACCAAATATTTTTAGAAATAAAAAATGTTTGAACCATTTATTGAAAGTATTTTTATAATCATTAGCAAATAACAAAAGAAAAAATATGTGATATTTTTCCAAATTGTCTATGAATAGCGTAGTTTGTATTCCACGATGTAGCATAATTTTTAAAAACACTAGTATTTTCGACTCACTTAAATTCATCATCTCAATTCGTCACTTGATGTCGAATAAAATAATTCAAGTAAATTTAAGTAATTGTTGAATTATCGAAAATTGCAGTTAGCAAGCAAAATTCATTACGCGCATAAATGTAGTTGAGTACCGTTTTCAGTTGACTGCGGCGCGCGCATGTCGGCTCTCACGCCGCTCCGCGCTCGCCAAGCTGCGTTCTAAATTCTAAAGCCAGCCGCTGAATGGCTACTCTTTAAAGTAGATTATCTCAATACCTAATTACCAAAAAAAGTTTTTAAATAATTTTATCATGAATAATTTTTCAAGATGAATCCAGTGATATAAGTTTCATCCAATGTTTCAGAATCAACGTGTATATTTACTTCTAGCTATTAGAGTTATTGATTATTTACAGCTACGACTAATTGACCAGAAAGGTAATTGAATAAACTTTCGTGGAGAAGTAATCACGATTCGTTTACATATAAAGAGAGTATAATGGGAATAGTTTATAATGCTAAAGTAGGGAGTGGCTATATAACAACACCGACATGCGCTCAAAAAGTCAGTCATCGACGGATAGTGAAAGGTCTAACATGTCGAAATATTCAGTTCCTGAAAAGCCTCGCGCTGAAGATCGTTCGAAACGTCGCAATAAAAAGAAAAGAAAAAAACTTCAACAGTTTGAAAAATTAACGGGTATATTTGTATGTTGTTGTCATTTCAAATATGAAAGAAATACTTACTGTGCAAGCACTTATAGTCTTTGATGAATCCATAGCTCACTATGAAGTTCATACACATCAACCTTACAATTCACAAACATTTAATAATAGCGATGAAATTCATATATTAGTACAACATCAAGATTTATGTCTCTTACCATCAAAAAGTTCTCTACACATTGTTGGAAAAATAAGAACATTAGGTGGTAATGCTGTTACTGAGACAAAGTTCATAAGTAATGCTACATGTCACCTATTTCAAGATATCCGCTATGAAATTAATGCCAATGAGATAGACAAATGTAAAAATGTTGAAATTGACGAGTACTACGAAAGGTTTGGTTTTATTGAATCAAAATCAAAGTACATTCCTCAAAAATGCTGGATGACTTGATATTGAAGAAACTAAGACAATAACTGCCAACAATGGTTACTTTGATGTGTCAATACTACTTTCCATGATTTTAGGATTTGCTGAAGACTATCACAAAATTGTTGTGAATGTAAAGTATAAACTTATTCTTAAACGATCAAGAGATAATTCAAACGCAGTCTTACAAAACTTGGTAAAAATTGATAATATTGATCAGTAGGTTGATAGTATTATCAACAGGTCGATCGTCGATAAAAAAACTGCCGATAAAACACCCCATAAGTCAGTAACATTGGATTGATAACGTTACCAAATGCTGGTAAGGAAGGAAATAAATCTCGCACGGTAACTGGCTTAGAACCCTTATAGCCCTTACTTATTTCACAATCCACTGTTTTGACATTTCTTTCGTCTCAGGAGTGTAATGGTGTATCCACGTTTAGTATATAGTTATGAATCGGAACAGAAAGTATTCTAGATTACGATGGATGCGCACCAAGAGTGCTTCAACAACTATCACTCGACTGCGTCTGTTCTCGACTGATGTGAGAGCAAACGCGGCACCTATGTTGCCGAAATTGTTTTCATGTCCATTTTCTCATGAAAAATCGAAATGACTGTACTTTTTGAAACCCCTGTGGCCTCAACTATTTCGCGCAATTTTATTCTCCAGTCACTCAACATCATGTCGTGGATTTTATTGATCATTTTCGGAGTGCTCACGTCTACAGGACGGCCTGAACGATGCCCATCTACAGTCAATGTACGGCCACGTTTAAATTCATTTACCCAATTGTAAATAGTTGCAAATACAGAGGCAGATACACCATGAACTGCATCGAACTGCAGCAACGACGTTGCGCGAAATGGCCGAGGCTGGACTGCCGATAGTCATGAAAGCCGTGGGACAAGTCTTCTCCTCGGTAGTAGCTTTTTTCCTTCGAGGATAGCCGAGCTCAGGGCTCTCAGGCTCCGGTATTTGGAAGTGATGAAGCAGAAGATAGAAAGGTGAGGTCTCTTTATCTAGTTTATGTGCGGTAACGGAAATTCGCGTTTACATCCTAGAGGTTTTAGTTTGTTCGTTGATTTGCCTTTAATTACATTCCATTTGATGCCAAATCAGACATAAGTAGTAAATAAGTTATATTTAAGGAATTTTGATAAGAATAGTAGCGACCGTGTAGAGTTGCTGATTGCCAGTCGAGAGGGAAGGGTTGAGAGAGTCAGGCTGTTCGCAGGTGTGAATTTTAGCCTTGGGAGAGGGTATGACGGGAGCATACGATGACATTTTGTCGTGCGCGGCTCCCTCCCCTTCCTCTGCTCTCGGCTAGCTTATCCTCCGACGTTGGGCGCATTCTAGAATGATTCTAATGCGGATTCTTTTCTTTCAGCGGCCAATAATGATCAGTGAGCCGAGAGTGGAGCCAGGGAGGGCGACAGCGAGTGAGAAAAAGAGAGAGCGAAGAAAAAGAGAGAGAGAGATATATAAGGGATAAGTCCCGGTATTGGGCAATGGTTCATGGCAGGCGCGCGACCGATTAGTGGCGTCGCGTGCCGCCGCGAAATTAGGTCAAGAGGGGATGCATCGGGCGTCAAGGCAAAAAGAGTTGAGCGATAGTTAGGAAGAAGGAATCGAGGTGTTACGTACAGGCAGTCGAGGCCGGAAGGAAAGGCAGTCGGAAAGTCAAGATCAAGAGTTAAGTATGATGCAAGGAGGAAGACTGAGATAGTCAAGGGAGGATGCCAACGGCCAAGGGAGTGCAAGAAAGGAGTACAGCGCAGGTCGTCCAAGAAGAACTGAGTACGAGGAGCAAGAATTCGGCGAGAAAGCTGCTCGGTGGAAGACGAAAGTGCCTGTGAGAAAGATGGCACACCGCTTCCTGCTCATCTAGGAGCTGCAACAGTTTCAAGGTCAAGTGCTCTTCTAGAATTTTCTCTCTCTCTCAGATGTCGCGATTGCTCTCGCCCGTTACAGGTACCACAATAGTTAGGTGTTCATCCGCCTACTATTGCGATGGTCCTTTGTGCTAGTGTTCGCGCCATTGCCGCGGCAATATCTTGCCAGGCAACAAGCTGACTATTTGTTGGGCTTCCTGTACAGTTGTAACAGGACCCTGGCTAGAATAGCCGGCCCTGTCTGGCTCGCTCTCTCTCTTTCTCTCGCAGCTCGCTTCTTCGCTGTTGCCCTGGCGAGTGTGGTGGAAATTACGAACCGATACCCATGCTCGCACCGCTTTATTTCAAGACCAATATCTGTGCCGTACATCATCATGGCCGGAAGCCAATATGGAGCGAGCGCGGCTGCGGCAAAAATAAGAGAGAGAGATTAAAGCGTCGCGTATAGCAAGTAAGCGAGCGCGAGCGACCCGCGGCGATCCACTCGCGAGAGCGAAGCCGCCGGCGTTGCTCGAGCTGACGTACGAACGGTTCGGGAGAGAGTTCGAGCCGAGATCTTGAGGGAAAAGGATCAATTGTGCCGAGCAGATTGCAGCCAAGAAAGAATTGCCAGCGACGCCCAAGGCATAGTGGAATTCACCTGAACCTGCCGCCATCCTGCCTTCAGCATTTTCTGCGAGCAGCCTTCATCAGGTCAGGTCGTCTCTCTCTCTATATATATATATATATGTATTCGCGAGTGCGCGACGCGTCAGCGAGGTGCTCGCGATTGTCTGCGAGCACACAGAAAACGGCTAAAAAAGCGAGACCATCCTTTGAATTCCCCTTAATTATTGTACCGTATCCCCGTGCGTCTGTCCGCATCATCGAAAGCACGCCGCTCTTTATATTGTGAAAGTGTTGTGTAATAAATATAGTTAAAGAATAATGAGAGTGGTAATTATGTGCCCCCCACTATTCCCTTCCTCTCGATTCAACGCGCAGAACGTCAACTTCGTGACGAGGTCCATCATCACTGCTGCAGAGGAGAGAAAGAGCCTCCCTTACCTTCCCCTTTAAATAATTTATGACACGGCTCTTGGATACAGTCCCATTGCATGGCTCGTTGGAGTTATTAAAAAGATAATTCCTCAAAACACGTTAAATTTAATCATTAGTGTCATCCGTCCGGTCAATAAGGTAACTAAAGTCGATGCATATCCGATGCCTAACCTCGATTCGATTTGAGACCGGCTGCGCGGGGCGGTTTTTCTCTCAAACATTGATTTACGGTCAACATTTATGCAGATCCCGTTAAAGGAAAGGAGCAAACAGTATATTACATTCGTAGTATCGGGATCGGGACTTTGGGAATTCGAGAGAATGCTGTTCAGTCTGGTAAATTCCTCTGCAACGTTTATACGATTTATGGATGCTTTGCTTGGCCCATAGTACTCGCCGAACGTATTTTGGTATATGGCCGATTTATTGGTAGTGAGTGCGAATTTAGAGGATCATATGGTTTGGTTAGGTCGAGTGTTGCGTAAGTTAGTAGAGGTAAGCCTGGAGATAAACTTAGAAAAGTCGGACTTCTTTTCCACCGAAAGGATTCAGCCGATCCTGGATTACCCTGCGCCAAGGAACATAGTACGAGGGGGGTTAATAAGTCTTTACAAAATCCAAGAGATGGCGCTCATCACGCTTAAATTATGATGTTTTTGGCAAGCAATACTACTAACTAGATATTGTACAAAGTTTCAGCTTGATTTATTAAGTCGTTTTTTTGTGAGCGTTGGTTGAACTAAACGTTATTGGTTTATTTGAAAAATGGAAAAAACAGAGTATCGAGCGATGATAAAACATTTTTATTTGAAAGGCCTTACACCAAAAGAAATCATAGTTGAGTTGAACGCCGTTCATGGCAAGTCTGTTCCTGTGTTTAAGACTGTTTATAACTGGGTAAATGAATTTAAACGCGGCCGTACAATAACAAAAGATGAACCTCGTTCAGGACGCTCCGTAGAAGTGAGTACGCCCGAAATGGTCAACAAAATCCACGATATGGTGTTGAGTGATAGAAGATTAAAATTGTGAGAATTAGTGGAGGCCACAGGAGTATCAAACGGTACAATCATTTCAATTTTGCAAGAAAAATTGGGGATGAAAAAAATATCAGCAAGATGGGTGGCGCATTTGCTCACTGTTGAAAACAAACGAACCCGTGTGGTCACCTCTGAGGCTCTTTTGCCACACATACGTCGTAATCCGGAAGACTTTTGGCGTCGACTCGTAACTGTAGACGAAACATGGGTATACCACTATACTCCTGAAACAAAAGAACAGACCAAACAATGGATTACAGCAGGAGAACCAGCCCCAAAGAAGGCAAAGACAGTAAAGTCAGCTGGCTATGGAATCATCTACATCGACTACTTGGAAAAGAGCCAGGTGCATGCGGCGGCAGAAGACGACGTGTAAATCCGCGTCGCCGCTGTTTATATTGTGAAAGTGTTGAGTAATAAATATAGTTAAAGATTATTGAGACTGGTCATTGTGTGCACCCGCCATTCCCTTTCTCTCGATTCAACGCCCAAAATGCTAACTTCGTAACGAGGCCCATCGTCACCGCTGCACTCTTACCTTTCCCTTTAAATAATTTGTGACATGGCGCTTGTGCACTGGCCCATTGCATGGTTCTTGGAAGTTATTAAAAAGATAATTCCCCAAAACGCGTTAAATTTAATCAGCCACCGGACTCTAGGCACGCTCGGTCAAGGGATCTACTAAGGAAAGATTTCAGGACCCATTATAACTGGTAATTAGTTCTGACCACTAACATGTAAAACACATATAGAATGAAGGAATCGAAAGTCAGAGAAAATTTTGCAGGTACTAGAGTGCCACCTGTGCCCATCGACTCAGGAGAGTCACTGGATTTGCCCGGCTGCCCCGTTACACCAGTAGGAAACCTGGCTGGTGGACGGGTAATTACAACAGGAAGAAGGACAGGGTCGATGACGCCAGAATCCTGGGTCGCTGTGGAGAGTAAGATGCGAGAGCAACTGCTCACCATACACAGGGTCCTAGGACAAATGACGGAAAAGACGAACTTCCAAAGAAACGTGAGTCGCGTGATTACGAACGGTATGGCTGAGATATATGAGGCTGTAGAAGTTTGTATGTATGAACTGAAGCGAATGCGATGGATCGGACAAAAGACTAACGTAACGAAAAGACGAGCGAATGTAATGGAAGAAACTTCAGGACATAAAAGGTATGGCTAAAACAGACTCCAAGCCCAGATCAGGTAGATGTCGAAAGAAGGAAAGCGCTCCTAGACGTTGCTGCCACACGGCAAACGCCGAAGGTGAATGTGAATGCCGGAAACCGACAGACACCTGACGAGGAGGGCACCACGCATACCACTCAACAGACTCCTTCGGAGTTGAAATGGATGCTTGAAAAATTGAATGAATGAGAAAACTTAAGCGCCTATTTGGGAATGAATGAGTATTAAAGGGATGAATGGATGCTTGGACACGCAATGACAGCCGTCCAGTCTGAAGTAATGTGATAAACAGTTCCGGGCTGGTTGTGGTGCAAACAAGGAAAGATACCTTTGGTGAGTATTGGTGGCCTAAGCTACTGAGTCCCACACTTGGCGGGTTTCCGACAGTTGTTCGTAAATGGATTCATACTCTCCTGAAAAAAAAATCATATTAATTGAAACTTAAGAGTGCTATTTAAACTTTTAATTTTCATAACGGCTGATTATTATGGATATTTGATTGTTCTTTACTTTTCTGAGCAGAATGTTGATAGAGACAGCTATTTGTAGTTATTAAGAGATCAGTTACCAGAATTATTAGAAAATAAATTTTCCGAGAATTTCGGAATCAGAATTACCATGAACAATGGATCGGTAGAGGAGGACCAGTTAATTGGTCTTTTAACCCATCTGATATAATATTTTCAGATATTTGTGAGTCATTCTGAAAATTGTTGTTTTTGAGGAGCGGCCCACAACTAAAGAAAACATGCAAAGTCGCATTCGTCAAGCATGTGCAGCAATTTTGAGACAGACACTTTACGCAATTTTCAACGGCACTCAACTTTGTGCCTACAAATAAATGGAGGTAACTTTGAATATTTGCTTCGTACTTAAAACAGTGAGAGGTAAGCAGACTTACTTAAATTCAAGCACCTCAGAAGGAACCCAATCCTATTACGACCGCGTCGTTGTTCCTTGGTAACGCTAAAGATAGCATAAGCATTTTTTATTATTTGATCTTGAAATGACCTTCTCTAGGTCCATTCAAGACAAAACAAACTTGAAATATTATTTATACCGTAACTCTTTCTGATTCCAGGGTCAAAAGTTGGAGTTTCAAATTATAGGTTTATCAATATTTGACCTTGAAATGTTCTAAAGGCAATAAAAAATATTTTGATTACTGTTGAATATTGTTTTAGACGTAATATTTCGCTTTCTTTTCAGATTCGGTGACAAAAATAGTGGTTTCTATTAAAAAAAGAGATTTGATCCTTCAAATGATTTTAAAAATAAAGTTCATGGTTAAAATAAATTACACCAGAGGGTAGCCCTCTTCACCACGAATAACTTGTGTAAACTTTTTTTTCATACCGCGCTTAGGAACAGAGCAATTTGGGTGGATAAATTAAAATAAGCCACCTTATATATACGTATATACAGGGTGGACCATTTTAAGTGAGCCAGTACGTTTTCTCGGAAACTAGTGGGGATAGCGAAAAATGTTTCAAACAAAAGTTGTCCAACTTGGAGGGAGACATACCCTCATGACCTTGCCTGTATCCTTGGATGTAAGGTTCAAGGTCATTTCAAGGTCAACTTTGTTTTCTTAATCGGGACCCCCTATTTTTGACCCTGGATTTGGAAAGAACGGGAAATTCTACGTTCAGATGACCTATTATACGTGGGGTCTGGGGTGACCCTCAAGGTTATTTGAAGGTCATTTTTATTTTTTTACGAGTGTAAGATTTACGAAAAATAGTTTCATACAAAAGTTGCTCAACTTGAGGACATACCCTTATGACCTTGTCTGTGACCTTGGAGGTCAGGTTCAAGATTATTTCAAGGTCAACTTTGTTTTTTTAAACGGGGCCCCTCATTTTGACCCCGGATTCGGAAAGCGTTGATTCGCCCCTTTTATCATATGCTAGCGCAAAGCCGTATGCTTTTCTAGCTTAACCATCCATTTTACCCCATAAAAGTAACATTTACCGTGAAGATAGAATATCTGTCATTGTATGGTTTGGCTTATCGAATCTCTTCATTTTCCCAAAACAAAAATTATTTTTTAATACAGCAGTTTAGTTTATTCGTTTATTTCACTGAATAAAGATTTTGTGTTCATTGAAGAGAATTTTTTTGTTACAAATTTTTATTAAAAATTAAATCAAAAGTCTTTTGTTTCGGAGTATGCCGGATTATACTGCGCGTGAACGTGTTGACATGATTATTATTCTTGGTCTAGCCGGAGGGAATTATCGTAGAGCTGCAAGACTTTATCAAGAACGTTTCCCGTACCGAAGACACCCTAATCGTAACACCATTCGAAGGGTTCATGTGAAAGCTCAACAAGGACATTTATTTCGTACGCGAAGACATTATACTTACGATGAGAATGATGTTCGTGTGCTTGTGATATTGGCAATTATTCATGACAATCCTCATATTAGTACATTACAAATTCAAAGAGAAACTGGCATACCAAAACAAACTGTCTTGAGAATTTTGAGAAGCCAAAAATTCCGACCATATCACATCACTCTCACTCAAGCCATCACACCAGATGACATGGAAAGACGACTGGAGTTTTGTCGTTGGGCAAGAGAAATGATTCAAAACGACAGAACTTTATTCCGTAATGTCATGTTCTCTGACGAAGCTACATTCAAAAATAATGGGGAGCTAAACAGGCACAACTGTCATTATTGGTCAGCTGAAAATCCTCATTGGCATCGACACATAGATCATCAGCATCGTTGGAGCGTCAACGTGTGGTGTGGCATTATCAATGGACATGTGATTGGACCTTACTTTTTTGAGGAAAATGTCAATGGGGAAAACTTTTCTCGATTTTTACAAAATGAAGTAGATGCACTACTGGAAGAAGTTGACCTCCAAACAAGACTGAGAATGTGGATGCAGTTAGATGGAGCTCCTGCGCATTTTCACAGAAATGTTAGAGCTTACCTGGACAACAGATTCAATGGTAGATGGATCGGTTGCGGTGGACCAGTTGCATGGCCACCACGATCTCCCGACTTGACATCTCCTGACTTTTACTTATAGGGATACTTGAAGAATGTCGTTTATCAAGAACAACCAACTACCCGAGAAGACATGATGGATAGGATCAGGATCACATGTCAGAACATACCGCAGGATGTACTACTAAGGACAGTAGATAATTTTCATCGGAGAATTGAATTATGCATTCAAGGAGAAGGAAATGTCTTTGAACACTTACTGTAAAATATTTCACATATAATTAACAATTGATTAATTTGGTAAATAAATAGTAAATCTAAAATACTTTAATCACTTATCTTCTTCATCACATTACGACCATGAATAAACAGGGCAACATAGACCGCACACGTGACGGCTAAACAAGACGTTAAGTAGAATTTCCGGTCTTTCCGAATCCGGGGTCAAAATGAGGGGCCCCGTTTAAAAATACAAAGTTGACCTTGAAATAATTTTGAACCTGACCTCCAAGGTCACAGGCAAGGTCATGAGGGTATGTCCCCCTCCAAGTTGGACAACTTTTGTTTGAAACATTTTTCGCTATCCCCACTAGTTTCCGATAAAACGTACTGGCTCACTTAAAATGGTCCACCCTGTATATGGTGAAAATTAAGATGGTATATTTGACCTTTTGTTGTGAATTCTTCATATCTTAACAAATCGAAAAATTATGGTTGGTCGGATACTTTGCATGTAAGAGATTATTTACATATTTATATTTACTTTTCATACAGTTGTATGTAAGAGATATTTGTTTTTCCACAAGATGTATAAATAAATAAAAATTCAAACTAGAGCTTAGAAATATTGATCGTTACTACCAAAGAACAATCAATTTCAATCTTTCAAGCGTATTTGAAGATTTGAATTACTTGGATCAATTGTTTTCATAATTTTTCAAAGCAGTAGTTTTTTTATAATTCTTTACAATAATTATTTTTTTTTATTGAGTTTTCAAAACGTAAATAATTTCATCAATAATATCGTACGATACATACTTGTCTGTTTTAATATGAAAACAATTCTTCCACGTCCAATTAGATCCAAAGATTTCTCCTTCTTCAATAGTTTCGGGTAAACGTTGGTGTAAGGTTTCAGGTAATCTTAAGGCAGATATTCCTCCTATTACGGAAATGATTCCCATAACCACTAGTGGTAAAACCAAATTTTCATTACCCTACAAATCACAATTCTAAATTATTTATGATTAAATCATATATTATTGTTATTCAAGATATGATTCAAATAGATTATACAGTATGCATCAAAATTATCGCAACAAAATTATTCATTGAAAAATTTCCATTTTTGAAATGCTTGTAATTCCATCGTTATTCATGGTATTGATATGATTTTTCAGCAGGTCAGGGCTTTTCGAACCCAATGCTCTTTCGCTTAATAAGGATATTAAGAGGTTTTCGTCGTACGAGTACACAGCTTTGTCATATCGTCTCGAGAATTCTTCAATCGATTTAGGAAGGGAAAATTATTCTGTTTTTTTAATATTGAGCTCGTACGCTCAACTAGTCAAGGTAGCACATTGAAACATCAATACTCTATCTGACTCTACTATGGCCCAGAAAGAATCAGGTTTCGAAGTTCCTGATGTGATTTCTCTACTTTAGCGACGAGGTAAATTCGTATATTAGCAGAGATCGTCAGTTCAAATAAGTGGAACAGCCAGAATAAGAGTGCGCGGCCAAGTTTAGTTACTCTTAAATATATTTTTACTTATGTGCGCTCTATTTACATTTTTTTAAGCTATTTAATTCGTAATCACCGTCGGTCATTGCACCCATAATTTGCTGCCTCTTCTGTCCGAGTTTCGTGTGTTATGTATGAGGTCTGTCCGGAAAGAATCGGGCCTACGTTTATATCTTCGCACCATAGTGTTCGAGCGACCTCTACCGTACAGAAACGTCAACAGTAAAGCCTCACGAATCTATTGGTTACTTACTGACACCTGCCGGACGTATAGTTCATGCGCAGCGTGTCTTTGTTTCCAGTGCCTTTTTCGCGTTCGTCGGATTTTGATATTGTCAAAAATGACTGAAAAACAAGAGCAATTAATTTTCATCAAATTTTGCTTTCAATTCGGAAAAACGAGTTCGGAAACTGTTGACATGATGCAAAAGACCTTCGGGGGCGAGTGTATGAGCAAAACACGAATAAAAGAGTGGTATAAACGGTTCATGAATGGTCGCACTTCTGTCGATAGTGATTCTCGTTCCGGCCGACCTTCGACGACAAAAACCGCAGATAATATTGAGCGGGTACGACTTGCAATCGAACAAGATCGTTGTATGACTGTGCCAGAATTAGAAGAAGACCTTGGAATACGAAAAACTATCATTTCAGAAATTTTAACCAAAAATTTAGGAATGAAACGTGTGTGTGCGAAACTCATCCCAAAATTGGGTTTATGGTTATGATCGTGAAACAAAACAACAATCTTCACAGTGGAAACATTCTGAATCGCCAAGACCAAAAAAAGCATGTCAAAGTCGGAGCAATGTTAAGTCAATGCTGATTGTTTTTTTCGATTGTGAAGGTGTTGTACATCACGAATATGCACCATCAGGTCAGACAATCAATAAAGAATATCACGTTCAAATTTTTAAAAGTTTGTGTGATGCAGTAAGAAGAAAACGCCCGCACTTTTGGAAAAGTGGTGACTGGCTTCTCCATCACGATAATGCGCCAGCGCATTCATCCAATCTTGTGCAGCAGTTTTTGAGCAAACACAATATCGCATTTCTTCGACAACCTCCATACAGTCCCGACATAGCCCCTTGTGACTTTCGGCTGTTTCCAAAACTAAAAAAACCACTCAAAAGACACCGATTTGATGACAAAACAACGGTTGAAAACAATGCGACGAGTGTACTTAAGGCTATCCCTAAAAATGAGTTCCAGGACTGTTTTGAAAAGTGGAAACATCGATGGAACCGTGTTATTCAATCAAGTAGGGATTACTTTGAAGGATGCCACCCACCAGATGATAAAGAATAACGCTATATAAATATAAATATATTTATATAGCGAAAATATAAAGGTAGGCCCGATACTTTCCAGACAGACCTCGTATGCTACATTGAGTTGATTTTTATTTCATATTACGAAAAATTATCTGCACTTTCATATAAAGAATATATTAATACGTGCTAGTTAATGTGATATTTTTTTGTCATAATCAGGCCCAGTAACTATATTTTTTTAAAAACTGGATTTTTTACCGAGTTATGCCATTTTGAATATAATCCTGTGTTTTTTGTAAATACCGCCAACATTAGTCAAAAGGGCAGATTATGTAAACTATTTCTTAAATTAAGAACCCCGTGACTTGTCTCTTCCACAGTATTTTCTGACTCTAATTTAAAACTTATATGCCTTAGGCATTTAATATTATCTATTAACACCTCAGCATCGAACAACCCCTCTTAAACGTTCTCGCATATTAATTATTAATGCGTGCTCTGATAAAATCTTGAGGTAAAATGTGGATTTTTTTCTGTAAAATACATATTTCTCCACTGTGTAGCTATCCAATTTTGATAATTGCGAGCGTAGCTCAGATGAGCTCGTCGATGAATCGCTCTTAAGATATGCACTCTAAGATAAACTTGTGATCCTAAACCTCTTCTGTAAAGGCGTCTCCTTATCTTCTGAGCACAAATTTATCTGCCTAGTAAAGCATTATTCCCAATTTGTCGTGCAATCTGTATTGGATTGCGCAAAGCTTCATTTACAGTCTTTCAGATTCGTAGTTATTTTATGTCGACCTTGGCCAGGTTTCCAACGATAAGAATCTGTTTCTTCATACTGACTAAAAACACCCGACACTGTCGCACAATGAATCCCCTCATTCATCTTAATATTTTTCTTGGACTTAGTCACGTTTTTAGCAAGACAACAATTCAAGTAGATTTTATTGCAGTTAACCAAAGCATTTTGATTGAGTATGTTTTTCTATTTTCCAGAAGCTACATATATACTCTGCACACTGAGAAAAAAATCGTGACCTCTTCGACAGGATAGAATCGCCGATAGTGGTCTTGCAGTCCTTACAGGACCATAAAATGGCATTAGAAAGCAAGAAATACGCAGTCTGAAAGATTCTCACACGTTTTCAATGTCGGTGATCATGAATAGCATGACATATTTTTCAATTTTCCGTGGAAAAGTTCCTATCCCGGAAAATTAACGAATTTTTATAAAATGGCATATCTCTAAAAATTATATTTTTGTGGGTTTCCAAGGATTTTCCAAGTCCCTGACTATGAATCTGCATATCACATTTTCCCATTTCTCGTGGAAAAACCTGGAAAATTAAGAGGGATTGTCCATCCTCGAGGTGGCAATACACGGTATTGAATACCTAAGGCATATGGGATTTAGAGTCAGAAAATACTGTGAAACTGACGAGGCGCGGTGTCAATTAATTATGACAACGTTTCGCTGGTTTGCCTACCAGCCTCATTCGATCTTTTATTAAATTGTCAACTAATACAAAAAATACTTTATGTCGACTTAAATAAATGATACGATACATTAAAGATTCATAAAACAGTAAATTTAAATACAAACGCAACATGTAGAAATTTTAAATTTATATTATCCATTGCTAATAGTCCAAACTTTTACGGCAATTATCGTCATTAAATTTAAAATTATAGTTATCTAAAAATTTATAGTGTTATAGTATAAGTCAACATAAATTTAATTGATAGCATTTTATTTTAATAACATTTATGTTGTCTTATATGAGGGTCGTTTGAAAAGTCCTTGCAAAGTCAGAGAGATGGCGCTACTAGTGCGTATCAAGGTTATTTTCAGTTAGTGGCATATCTTGGAAGAGCACACACCAAGTTTCAGCCAGATTGGCCAATTACTTTGCGTTTCACATTCGTTTCAATCAAAGAAATCGAGTGGTTGTAAAAAAATGGACGAAAAAGAATTTCGTGTATTGATTAAACATTACTTTTTCAAAGGCAAAACGCCTCAGGAGATTAAACAGAAGCTTGATAAACATTATGGTGATTGTGCACCTTCGATTATAATGGTTTATAAGTGGTTTCAAAATTTTCGGAGTGGCCATATGAGCACAAAAGACGCTGAACGTTCTGGACGCCCTGTCGGGGTTACCACTTCAGAAATCATTTATAAAATCCATGATACGGTGATGGCTGACAGAAGAGTGAAGGTGCGTGAGATTGCTAGTACTGTAGGCATCTCGAGCGAACGGGTACATCATATTTTGCACCAACATTTGGACACGAAAAAGCTATCCGCTAGATGGGTGCCGCGATTGCTCACGATTGACCAAAAACGAGATCGTGTGAAGTGTTGCAAGAATGGTTTGCAGCTGTTCCAGCAAAATCCGCAAGACTTTAAGCGTCATTTCATCACTGTAGATGAAACATGGATACGTCACTACACTCCTGAGACCAAAGAACAGTCTAAACAATGGGTTACCAAGGGAGAATCTGCTCCGAAAAAAGCGAAGACAATTCCTTCGGCCGGGAAGGTTATGGCGACTGTTTTTTGGGATTCGCAAGGAATAATCTTCATCGACTATCTGGAAAAGGGTAAAACCATTACAGGCGAATATTATTCATCGTTATTGGATCGTTTGAAAACCGAGTTACTAGAGAAACGTCCACGATTAGCCCACAAAAAAGTTCTCTTCCACCACAACAATGCGCCAGCTCACGCCTCAGCAGTTGTGGCCGCAAAACTGATGGAGATAGGGTTCCAACTCGTTTCACATCCCCCCTATTCTCCAGACTTGTCTCCGTCGGACTACTATTTGTTTTCTAATATGAAAAAATGGCTGACGGGGAAAAGATTTTATTCAAACGAGGAGGTGATTGCAGAAACGAATACCTATTTTACAGACTTGGACAAATCCTATTATTTGGAAGGGATTAAAAAACTAGAGCAGCGTTGGATGAAGTATGTAAGCCTAAAAGGAGACTATGTTGAAAAATAAAAAAGATTTATTAAAAAAAATCAAGCAGTTTTTATTTTTGCACGGACTTTTCAGACGATCCTCGTACTATAACACTATGATTTTTAGGTGACTATAATTTCGAATTTAATGACAATAATTGCCATAAAAATTTGGACTATTAGCAATGGATAATATAAATTTTTAATTTCTGCATAAGTAGATAAACAAGAGAGACCCTCTGCTCAGGGGGTATCAGCTCATTAAGCTGATTCCCTGAGCTGATGCCCGTGCATCTTAAGCTCAGTACTGTCAACTCACCTCCCCTTCTCTTACGTGCGTTCTATGTCATGCTTCAGCACTCTCGAACTCACCTCCCCCCTTTACTAAATTTGTTGACCGTGCGTTCTAATTGTACTCCCCTTCTCTACTGAGCTACTATGCTCTCTGATCCGATGCCCGTGCGTTCGCATGCTTTCCGTTCATCGTGTATATATGTGTGTTAAATTTTTTCAACGTAATAGGGTACATTTTTATCGAAAAAAAACGAATGGATAAATCGGAGAAAGGAACCCGCGTCCTCTGGATCGGCAGGCAGATGCTCTATCACTAGACACTGCCACTAGTACCCGGGTAAGTACTTATTGTGTATTTAAGATACACAATTGGTATAGGGCCCAGAAACGCTAATATATAAAACGAATAATGTTATTATATATATATTGCAACGGTAGTCGATTCGATCAATCGATACGTTCGCAATTCGGTAGCACTCGCGATGCTAAAGCGAATGTCTAAGAGAGTGAGAGAGGGGGCGCGCGAGAGTTCAATTTTCACTTAAGCCTTAGCTGTTGTTCGGGAAACCACCAAAATATTCTTCAATCGAGTTTTGCCGTTCGCCAAAATAAAAAGTTTATTGGTTTTGGTATGTACAAGAGTGTGATAGCGAGGAAACAGAATAAAAGCAGCAGCAATCACAGCAGCAGCATTATGCAGCAACAGCCGATTTGGTAGCGAGGAGAACCAGCGCAGCCTTTCCAGGAGAAAAATTCATTTATCAACAACAATTATGGCTAATCACTGTAACTGCACCGCAAGGTACGTGCACCTCCCTTTTTCTACGCGAAATATTTTGTCAATCACGACCGTTTGTGCATTCGCGTCGAGCGTTAGTCTTCACAGCAGAATTTTGAATTTTATCTCTCTCTCCCCATATTATTGTAAAATTGTAAATCTTATACGCGTGCACAAGTCTTTCGGGCCAACGAAGAATGTAATTTTTTAGTGATAAACGATCTTGATTTTATTTGCCGCATTACGTTATTTCGCTTTCTTTTAGTTTAACGGATCTGTCGCCGGTTATTTTTTAAACCGATTTCATTTAGGGGATATTGGGAAGGAACATTAGCCTCCGTGTGACACTGATGATTAAAAATCTAACGCGTTATGGGGAATGGTAATTTCCACGAACAATGCAAAGGCCCGTGCCCAAGCGTCGTATCACAAATTATTTTTAAAGGGGAAGGTAAGGGAGGCTCTTTCGTCCTTCTGAAAGATAACGATGGGCCTCGTCACTAAATTAGCTTTTTGGGCTTCAGCTTGAGAGGAAAGGAATGACAGGCGCACACAATAATCACTCACGATAACCGTTAACAATATTTATTCTCGACGTTTAACAATACGAGTTTACGAGTCGTTTTCAACGGCCACGTACCTGCGCATGTACGAACAATCGCACAGGGGCACGGTACAATGATTTGAGAGGGTACAAACGAGGGACTCGTTACCATCGTGGAATTCGCCGTGCTCGTGGAAGATCGCAAGCACTTCGCCGACACGTCGCGCACTCGCGAATAGAGAGAGAAAGAGAGCGAGAGAGAGAGAGAGAGAGAGAGAGAGAGAGAGAGACGACCTGACCTGGTGAAGGCTGCTGGCAGGTAATGCTGCGGGACTGATGGCAGGCTTCTGGCAGGCTTGGATGTGGATCCTACGATGCTAGAGTCGTTGGAAGTCTTCTTTCCGTGCTGCAATCTGCTCGTTGTCTTCTGCTTTCTTTGTCTGATCTGCTCTCTTTCACGTGCGCACGCTCGGTCGTCAAACGATCCGTCTAACTCTGAGTCTCGACTCGAACTCTTTCCCCTAATCGTTTGCGCGTCGGCTCGAGCAACGTCGGCGGCTTCGCTCTCGCGAGCGGATCGCCGCAGGTCACTCGCGCTCGCTTACTCTCTACTCACGACGGATCATTCTCTCTCTCTTCTTCTTGCCGCTCTCACTCCCAATTGGCTCCTAATGACGATACCCGGCTCAAGTATTGGTCCTGAAATAAAGCACTGCGAGCATCGGTATCGGTTCGTAGTTTTCAAACGCTCGCCAGGGCAACAGCGAAGGGGCGAGGATGTTAGAGATAGAGAGAGAGAGCGAGCCAGACAGAACCGACTATTCTAGGCAGAGCCCCGTCACAGCCCCCCCCCCCAAGTCTTCGATCTCACCCTACGATCAACTGACGATCATTTCGCTCCTCTCCGCGAGTGCCCAAAGCGAACGTTCCCTCATAAAAAAAAGGACAGGATAATAGGATCGAAAGGTTTCTACACCTCATATACACGCGTCGAAGGTACGCGCATCTCGGTCCTCATTCAACCCTTACATGCATACAGTACGAAAATAATCAAAACAATAAAATAAATAAAAGTCTAGCAAACAACACTACTCACAAACGTCAAACTACACCTGATTCTGGGAGGGCCTTGCTTTCAGGTTACTAGAGCTCCAGGACAACTCGGCGGAGGGTGGATCGACAACCATCTCCTGTGATTTCAACACGGAAGGAGTACGGAGGCGAGCCACCTCCTCATCCCTGTGATTAGAGCTAGAGTCTCGATGCATCTCAAGCATCGTTCCTTATCCGCTCCACAAGAGGGTCGTCTTCAGCCTCTTCTTCATACCGAGCGGCGAATGCTCGAGCAGCTTCTATCCGAACCCACTTCATTTTACCTCCCCGACGTACCTTCTTTTGATTTTCAGGCGCTGCGTCGGTTCCGGCCATCCCTTGAGTCAAGGTCGCCGGTTCCGCTTTCGCCAGGGATTCTCAAATCGCTCGAGGTTGGAGAGTGTCAGATATACCAGGCAAATATACTGGCGGAATGTCTGAACTACGGGCCGCCTGCACTCGAGTCATAAAGTGCGCTCTGAATGCAATTCTACATCGCTCACAATTGTTCATGGACACATCATATCGTCCACAATTGCGGCAGAATATTTGCGGGTTGACCACTTCTGGACACCGCTACCGAGGATAGGAACCGGCTCTGCAATTAAAACAGAGATACGGGACCACATCCCTCTTCGCGTCAAACGGTACCGGAGCCAAACCACACAGAAAGGTGCCTGACAGCCTGTTATCCTTCACATCCATCCACGGCTACGTCCCCTGCGGTGCTACAGTACGAAGCGAGGATTGGGCCATGGAAGCTCGCGAAATCCCGCTCGCCTGGCACGCACAGGTGCACATGGCCAGCTTTCGATTTTTCACCGGGGTTTCCACCGTAGGTCTTTCAATCGCCGGGGTTTTCGCCGGGGCTGGTTACGACGCCAGTTCACTTGAACGTCGGACAGGCTCTTGTGGTGGAGTAATCGGGCGTGGCCGGTTCCATTCGAGCTGGGTGTGAAATGGGAAGATTCCCAGTGTTGGCATCGCTCCATCAGTGGGACGCACCCAGCGTCCTCCACGCAGCGCTAGCTCCAGTCCAGTGTTGCGCGCAGCAGTCCGCTCCTCTTCTGTTTTTCGCTCAGTCACTTCCTCGCTTCGACCAGAGTTCTCATCCGCGATTACCCGCGCAGGCCTTCTCGGACGTCTCTCCTCAGCTATCTTCTGCTAGTCTTCCGACAACTGACGACTACGGCCGATCGCTACCCGCCACCGCCGTCGGCTTGCCTTTGATGGGCGGTTTTTACGCCGAATTCTCGGACTAAGGGCCGAACTTGCATCTTCTTCCTTGGATGCCGATGAACTTATCAGAGGGCTATCTGAATTACTTCGCTCGCACACTTCTGACCTAGTGGAGACGGCCGCGGAACCTGATCGACCGTTTGTCACCTTCGCTCTTCCGGCCGAGTTAGGTTGCGATGGACCGCTCTCCTGCTCCAAGCCGGACACTGATGAAACGACCGCCATCATTCTTTGCCTTGCTGCCGTTCTCCTCTCTACCACTGTCTGTCCGTCATTCAACGGAGAAAACAGATTTTCTCCAAAGAAAAACCCGGACCTCGACGGCGACGTCTTCTTCGGTCTGTACCTCGCTGAGCTTCTGCCACTCGTCGGCGTTCCTTCTCTACGTACTCCGCTGGTGGAACACATTTAACATCGCAGGTGCCCGGCGGAAAGAGAATCGCGGGTCCAAAGCTTGGAGATGGAGGGGCTTCCACTCCAGATGATCAGGAACATGTTCCGCAGGCTTTACGAGAACCAAAACCTTCACCGCTTCCGCAGGCCTCTGCGTATCCTCGTCTTCTTCCTGAATAACTTCAAGGAGGCAATTCGTAAATCCTTGAAGCTGGATCTTCGCCGTTCTCCGCCCAGTTGCCTCCTTCACAGGAACCTCTTCAATACCTTGTATACGTATGTACTGTAACAATTACACTACATATACAATAAAGAAAGAGAAGAAACCATTACAACTTACATCAATATATAACGCAACTCTCCATCTCACTCTAGACGAGACGATAATCACTTGATCCGGTCCACGACTGGCGGCGGAACGTATCTTTTTAAATCTCTTACGTGCGCCATCGGGACCTGTCGCTTGTCCTTCACTTCCAATTCATACACGATGTCCGAAATCTTTTTGACTATTTTATACGAACCTCCAAACTCAGGCTCTAGGCTGGCGTTTCGGCCCACCGCCGCACTTGACAACGGATGAAGCTTCCGCCAAACCAAATCCCCTTCATTAAACGCAGCATACCAGTGCTTCCTACCGTACGCGCACTTCTATCGTTCTTGAGCGCTCTCAATATGCTTACTCACTAAATCGCGCAGCGCGTTTAATCGCTGCAAGCGATCTTGCCAAATCTCGGGACTCAACCTGATCACGGGACTTTTGTCTCTACCTCACATCTTAAGGTTTTCGCGGGCAGCGGATTACGTCCGAAGTTCAGAAATGCCGGGGAAACTTCGTAGAGGACTGAGTCGCGGTATTTATCGCGCGCCTAAACTTATGAAGGTGTCTATCCCAATCTCTGTGATCGTTATCGACAAAAATAGTGATCATAGACTCGGTTCACTCGCTCTACCGGATCACTCCTGATGTTGATAGGGAGGACAGAATAGGTGATCTTCGCCATACTCGCTTAAGGTATCGTGAAAAACTTTACTCTGGTAAGCTTTCACGTTATCGCTAACGAGATAATCCGGTGTTTCCCATCGCAGCAATATTAATTCCTCAAACGCGCGTGCAAGCGACTTTCCGTCCGCCGAACTCAACGGTTTAAGCTCTACCCACTTCGTGAACAAATGCTGAAAAACAACGATATACAGATAACGATTATTACTCCTCGGCAACTCCACCACGTCGGTCGCGATCACCGACCAAGAACGTTCAATCAAGCGCCTTCCCATTAACCCTTGGAGCGCTCGTTGCTCGCCCTTGTACCGCTGACACTCTTGGCACTGGTCGACAAAGATCTTCATGTCATACCAGACGCCTCGCCAGTAGTACTCGCGAGCCACGCGATCATAAGTCTTTTCCTGCCCGAAATGCCCTGAGGACGGCGCACAGTGCGCATCTAGCAACACCCTTTCCCTATACTCCAACGAAACTACGAGTCGCCAACACTCTTCGCGATTGGTAACTGGGTCGAGCAGATGGTTTGTCATGTATCTGTACAGTAAATTATCCTCCACTTTCCAGTTTCTGTACTTCTCAGGTCATTCGAGAACCTCTTGGCGCCTTTGCAGGTACCAAGTATCCTCAATAGCCGAAAACTCGCAAACCTCCGCCGCGTCCTCGAACTCGCGCGAGAGTGCATCTGGGACATGGTGCACCTTTCCTGTGCACGATGTCGCAATCGAGCTGTTGGAACTCCAGCACCCATCGCTCGAGTCGCCCCACGAAATCTCGCTTACTCAACAATCTAGTCAATGCGCTATGTCCGTTACCACGACGAAATAAAACCCCTCGATATACGGGCTAAACTTCTTAATCGCAAAGCGAACCGCTAAAAACTTGATCTCGCTAACCGTATACCGGCGAACAAGCGGGTTTAGCATATGACTCGCATAACAAATCTGGTATTCACCAAGCACAGGGTGTTCACGGAGCACAGGAGCCTCCGTGACCTCTTGTTTTAACCGCTCGAACGCCTCCTGCTGCTCTTCGCCCCACACCCACCATTAATTCTTCTCGATCAATTTCGTGAGCGGCACTTTGGTATCGCTTTCGTTCTCGATGAATCGCGCATACCACTCGACCATACTTAAAAATCGGCGCAATTGCTCTTTGTTCCTTGGCGCCAGGTAATCCAGGATCCGCTGAATCCTCTCCGGGTCGGGGCGTAGGCCCTTGCAGTCTAATTGGTAGCTAAGATACGTAACATCGGTGCAAAAAAAGTCCGACTTTTTCAAGATTATCTCTAGGTCTACCTCCACTAACCTACGCAACAATCGACCTAACCAAGCCATTTGAACCTCTAAACTCGTACTCACTACTAATAGAACATCCATATACCAGAATACGTTCGGCGAGTACTCCGGGCCAAACAAAGCGTCCATATATCGCATAAACGTTGCGGGGGCATTCTCTCGCATTTCCACAGTCCTGATCCCGGTACTGCTAACGCATTGTACTGCTTACTACTCTCCTCTAACGGGATCTGCCAAAATGCTGACCGTAAGTCGATTTTCAAGCGAAAAACCACGCCGCGCAGCCGGTCTAAAATCGAATCGAGATTAGGCATCAAATATGCATCGATTTTAGTTACTTTATTCACCATACGAAAGTCCAGGCAAAATCGATACGTTCCGTCTGCCTTCTTGACGATCACCGGCGCGCTACTCTACTGACTATTCGACGGTTTTATGATTCCTGCGCGGCACATCCGCATGGTTTCCTCTTGCTCAAAGCTCAAGATTGGAGGCGACATTCGCCTAATAGGCATCTTGATAGGCCGCGCGACACCGACGTCTATGATGTGCTTGATCAAGTTTGTTACGGACGACGCGGCTCCGGGCTTCGGCACAATACTGTGCACGAGTGTCAATACCTGTTCTCGCTGCGGTTTACGATATTTAGTCAATCTTGCGCATTCCGCAAATATATGCGCCGACCCTTTCTCGTTACTCGTAAATGGAATCCACATTCTTGAGCCTTTCGGCCTGCATTCGCGTTTCTCAATACTAAATTCTTCCATCCACTCGTTCCAAAAGCCAACTCCGACTATCAGATCGTGCGCACATCTCGCCGCCGCGCATGCAGACAAAGCTCCGCAATTTCCGCCGATCTCCAGGTACTATCCCAAGCGCACGTGGTTCTTCGCCCGAGACTTCCTTTATTACTATAGTCGGAGTTTTCAGTCGCGACTTGAATCTATTCGCTAACCCGAACCCCGGGCCTACGACGGTCACTTGCGCACCCGAATCAAGCAGAGCTGAGTAATTCGTACCGTAACTCTGAATCGCGGCTCGAACTCTCTCCCCTAATCGTTCGCTCGTCGACTCGAGCAACACCGGCGGCCTCGCTCTCGCGAATGGATCGCCGCGGGTCACTCGCGCTCGCTTACTCTCTACTTGCGACGCGTCATTGTCTCTCGCTTCTTCTTGCCGCAGCCGCTCTCGCTCCCAATTGGCTCCTAATGACGATGCCCGGCTCAGGTATCGGCTGAAATAAAGCGGTGCGAGCATCGGTATCGGTTCGTAGTTTTTAAGCGCTCGCTAGGGCAATAGCGAAGGAGCAGGCTGCGAGAGAGAGAGAGATAGATAGATAGATAAGAATTTATTCACCGTGATGGCAAAACATAGAATACAATAATATATAAATATATACAGTAATTGTCACAGCTTTAGTTTACATTATGCCGTACCGGCATCACATTTCATCACAGTTCGATTACAATTTTAGTTCCTCAGTCAATAAATAAAATTATGATTGTGGTTATTACATTAAAATAAATAGACTAGGATTTGACTAGTTCACAGTTCGATATTCCAGAGGAAACAATAATTCTTATCACTACAGTCTAGCTTACTTATAACTAGTAATGCAGTCAAAAGTTTAGGCTAGTTTTCGTCATACAGACACAAAACAGCACAAAAAATAAATAAATAAATATAATTCACTACAACACGAAAATAAATAACTGTACAAACATTTATACAGTAATCTAATACAAATAAAAATACTCCAGAGATACCACCCTACGCCCTCAATGACGCAAAGTATCCGCGCGCCCCCCTCTTAAAGCTGCTAAGCGACGGCGCGTGCCGCAGGTCAGATGGAAGAGTGTTCCAGAGATGGGCACCCATCACCTGGAAAGACCTGCGAGCCGTCTCCGTTCTAACCTTAGCAACTCTAAGCTCAGCCTGCCCCGCCCTACCCGGATACCTTGACTTGTGCCCTATGAAGAGCTCAGCCAGGTAGCCAGGCTCGCGCATGGTCAAGCACCTGTACATTAGCAGGGACATGAAATATTCCCTGCGTATGTCCACGCGAAGCCAACCTAACCGCGACCTATATGGAGAGACCGAGACATCACGCGGGATACCATAGATGTATCTTACGCACGCGTTGCTCAGTCTCTGCAGCCGCTCCCTCTGCTCCGCCGAGGCCCCCAGACACACCACGGTGCAGTAGTCCAGGTGAGGCTGGACCATGGACTCCACCAGTCTGCGCCGGAGCAGCTCCGTAGTACACGGCCTAACAAAACGCAGGCGGTACAGAGCTCTCCAAACCTTCGCCGCGACCCGGTCAATATGCGATCTCCACGACAGCTTGCTATCGAGAACGACCCCGAGACTGGTCACTTCATTACTAAAGGGAATAAATACTCCCTCTTGCACCTCAACACCAGGCAAGACCTCAGCGCATATGTCATTGACATGCTTGTTAGTACCAAACATGATAGCTTTGGTCTTGCCCGCGTTCAGGCGCAGATCCGAATCCCGGGCCCAGTTCGCCACCAATCTCGCAGCCTCCGTCAACATTCGGATGCCCTTTGTCAATTCATTTTTATGTATATGCAGATAAATCTGCAAGTCATCCGCATAGAAAAGGTATGAAACCTCATGTCCACGGAGCACATCTTTCAGATCGCCAACATATAGGCAAAACAAGAGCGGTCCCAGCACCGAGCCCTGTGGAACCCCCAGATTCGTCTCCCGCCACTCCGAGCCCCCACCCCCAGCGGTAACCCTTTGCGAACGACCACCGAGGTAGGACCCCAGCCACTGGAGAGCAGAACCAGAAAAACCAAGAGCACGGAGCTCGCGCAAAAGTCTCGAGGGTGATATGGTGTCGAACGCCTTGCTGAAATCGAATAACAGCAAGAGCGTCATCATCCTTTTGTCAACGCCCATTCGTATGTCATCCGTCAACTTTAATAACGCTGTCTGAGTACTGTGGCCCCGCCTAAAGCCGGCCTGGAGGGGATCAAAAAGATTTTCTTTATTCAGATATTCAATATTCAGAGAGAGAGAGAGAGAGAGAGAGCGCGCGAGCCAGATAGGGCAGGCAATTCTAGCTAGGGCCCCGTCACATCCATACACCTAAATGTCAACAAGTGTCAAAAGTCAGGTGACTTAAAATGAGTTCAACTCTGTTGGAAAAGGAGATATTTGAACGAAAGTATCAAACGTAAGGTTTCTCACGTATTCTCATCCGTGATTAACGGAGCGGCGGTTAGCTGTGCATCGTGGAAGTTTATTCTTTAATAAACCCAATTTGTGCCAGCTAAGCCACTCAGTTAAAATATATATAAATATTTATGATAATTAGTATAAATTAATTTTTTGCAGTTCAACGTGTGTGTGTGTGTGTGTGTGTGTGTGTGTGTGTGTTCACTGAAATAAAAGATATATTATTATTAATTATTTATTACTATATAGATACCGGGTGTTCCAGACCATCCGTACCGTTTTAAAATCGAAAATTCGTGTTTTTGTGAAAAATGTTTCAGATGAAAGTTGTTTACGACAAAGGGGGCTATCTATCTGTATAATTAGTTTTGACCTTGAACATCGTTTTCAAGGTCATTTGAAGGTCGAATTGTTTTTTTTTAAATGGGAACCCCTATTTTTGACACCGAATTCGGAAAGAGCGGAAAATTTTACGTCCTAAACGGTATTTTAAAATTTTTTTTCATAGCCTTGAGAAGGTTGATATAAGGTCAAATGCTTGAAAAACTGCCTAAAAACGTTTTTTTAATTTTTAAGATATCGAAAAATGACCTCTACAAAATCCGACGTTTGCATAAGGTATTATGTTGAGTTTCGCGCTATGTGCCAATCCGGGGTCAAAAAGAGGGGTTTCCATTTCAAAAAACACTTCGACCTTGAAATGACCTTTAAAATGAGGTTAAAAGTCAAAGGTTTTTGGTGCATTGGGTGGCCCACTTTGTTCTAAACAAATTTTGTAGAGGTCATTTTTCGATATCTTAAAAATTACAAAAACGCTTTTAGGCAGTTTTTCAAGCATTTAACCTTAAATCAACCTTCTCAAGGCCATGAAAAAAAATTTAAAAATACCGTTTAGGACGTAAAATTTCCCGCTCTTTCCGAATTCGGTGTCAAAAATAGGGGTTCCCATTTAAAAAAAACAATTCGACCTTCAAATGACCTTGAAAACGATGTTCAAGGTCAAAACTAATTATACAGATAGATGGCCCCCTTTGTCGTAAACAACTTTCATCTGAAACATTTTTCACAAAAACACGAATTTTCGATTTTAAAATGGCTGTACGGATGGTCTGGAACACCCGGTATATAATTATTACAATAAACTTAAAAAATACAAAATTACAAAAGAACAGTTCAAACACAAATTTATAAAATATAAATATAAATACTAAGTATAATATAATACAATCAGTTGTCGTTGTTGTCATCATAATAATCATCGTTATCATCGTGATCGTCGTGATCCGCTGGAAAAATTTTTCTATTTTGTAGCGTGGTGCGCCGTCGACTGCGTCTTCTATAAGCGACAGTCTTTTGTTCTCCGCGATAACGTGATCGCACAGTACATCTGAGATGTTCCGAGATGTGGATGGTCCTGCGGGGTTATTTTGAGGAGTTGGCGACCTCGATCGAAATAACTGACGCACGACATGTCTGACGGCTTTGGTCCGATCTACGTGCTGCATGAAAAATTAATTGATATATATCTATAGGTAACAATATATTAAAAATTAATATATATGAAACTTACGCATGCACCGTCGAAGACGATCGGGAGCATGGAGACGCCGGCAGTAGTTGAAGTGGCGACCGACGCCTACTGATATAGTATTACATATATATTAATAAATTGATTAATTAAATATAAATTGTATAACAAGAACATATCTGTTCTTCATATTAAATTCTCGATATTATAAAAATAAGAGTACCCCAAGTAACCGTGTACTAGGCTAATAACGACGAAAACCGAGGTGTAAAGTAACGTAAAAAGAATGCGATCGAGAAGAAAATAAGAAATTGTAAGTACATGAGAGAGAGAGAGAGAGAGAGAGGGAGAGAGAGAGAGAAATTGAATTTGAATTTGAGTATATATATACTCTCTCTCATATACACACATATACATACATATACATATATATAACGAATAATACTATTACATTAATAAATTTATAAATTATGTATATAAAATTTTATCAATTTATCAATTTCTCGATACAATATTATTAGATAAATAGTTTTTTAATAATAAGAACACATATAGTGATTATATTAATACGATTCTATTTCAAATTTAGTTTTACTCTCTTGTACTTACTGATGTTGTTCTCTTTCGCATTGTTTTTACTTTTGACTATCTATTTACTCACTTGCTTTATCATACCCTCACTTTCTTTATTTAATATAAAGAACATATATGTTCTTATTATTATAACTAATACCATTAGTTTAATAAATTAATAAAATTTAAATATAATTGTATTACTAGTATAATGGTATTATTTATACATATATAAATTTTATAATAACAAGAACATATCTGTTTACATTTAAATGATTCTGTTCTCTATATTATACAAATAGAATGACAGAGATAGAGAGAGAGAGAGAGAGAGAGAGAGAGAGAGTGAGAGAGTGAGAAAGAGAGAGAGTAGGATAGTAAAAGAGAATGAAAATAGATACTTACAATATTGATGGTGTAGGTGTCAACGGCATCCGGATAGTCGCAAATTAATGGATGTCGTTTCTCCTCGGTGTCGGTGTTTGAGGTCGTTCGGCGATTTCGTCCACCGCTGTTTCCTTCGGTGACATTAGCACTCCGAAGATATAATCTTCGAAGAGATCACAGTCGTCATCATCAAGTGCTGCAATGGCTTCATTGAGAGTGTCTTGCCACGGCACAGCGTCCGGCGAAAACAATTGTTTCAATTCATTAAGCACTGCACTATCTTCTTTACGCTGCATTTTCTTCACTTCATTTTACTGACTTAGCACGACAAAAAAAAATAACAGTGATATATCGTTGCGAGGTGATCGAATTTTTATTCATTTCCGCAAATACTGGCAGCGCTTCGGTCATTGGTCGAGGAATTGGGAGTGGGAGACTACGCGACTGCTTTGATTTTATCGCGTGCATAAGACGATCATAATTAATTATGGGAGTAGCTAAAACAATAACGATTAGTGCGCAGAAGAGACGCGAATGTGTATTAATACAGGATCGCGATAGCGCGTGCGCTTTTCTTCACGCAAAGGATGAATCGTAGGTGGTAGCAAGCAGTTGGTAGTGACAAGTTGCAGCGAACGATTGGTCCATTTCAGGGCCACCTTTTTTTCAAGTTGGCGAAACTATACATTCCCGACAGTTAATTGATATCATCAATTAATATAAATTTAAAACAGCACTTTTTAGTGCTAAATTTCAATTATAGACAAACTATTTATTCTATAAAAAAAAATTATATAATTTTTATAAATCAGACGTTTGAACAAAAAAAATAATTTCAAATTAAGAATGAATTCAACCTTGTGTTTTTCTTTATTCCTACCCCATTTTCAGCGAAACGAGCAGGTAAGTATAAGGTAAGTATTTTTTTATTAGTTAAAAATATATTATATTAAAATAGTTCGTTTAATTCAGTGAACAAAATAATACTATAAATGATAATTTTTTCCTAAATCATAAAGTAATATATTGTTACGTTTACGTGTAATTAATAAAAATACGTAAATAACACAAACTAAAAACTTTACTGAAACACAAACGTGATGCTTTCAATTTGACGCTCAGGCGTCAACTAACAAAACAACAACAAAAATATTTATTCTGACGTTGCCATGGATACAAACGTTCGAATTCGATATTATAAATCACATTCGTAACACTACCCCCTGGAAAATAATTGTCAACCTCGACAATAAGAAAATCTTGAACCAAGCTGGTTAATCCGTCTTCAACCAATGAAGGCTCCAAGGTTGCCCAAGATACCAAATCTTCGAGCACAATCTAACCAACATTCCAGAAAACAAAGGACCCGTTTCTTGAATGTCAGGAAATTTCGAAAGAAGTATTATGGGGATATATAGGAGATTGAACTTGGTTGAGAGTTGACGCTCTGTGGTCCAATCCAAGTTCCTGTTCTGGCATTTGCCCACAGCTTGAGGAAAACCACAGCACCAAAAACTCAAGCAGAACAGTTCTCCAATTAACGACGGTCAACGTATTTCGCAAGTCAATCACTACATACAATTTTATTCTTATGTCTAGGGGATTGTCTTATACAATAAACATCGTCGTTAATTTTTCGAATAACTTCATATGGCCCTTCCCAATCAGATTGCAACTTCGGGGTTTTTCCAATTTTTCTCTTTGGATTGAAGAACCTGTAACGGAATTATTTAAGCCGACTATTCGTTGAAGAATACTTGCTCGCGGCCGTCCGCACAATATTTATCAAAGGAGGGCTCGGGAGGCACGAATGCTCCCACGACTGAATGGCACACCGAGCGTGTGTGCCAATCGCGCACGAATTAAAGGAAAATCGGGAAAACGAACGGGTTGACGCAATAATATATGACACATATATATATAACAAACTTTATTAATACGAACACAATAAAAGAAAAATGAAAGAAAGACACACAAATTAATAATTAGACGGAGCACGCACACTCCATCTCGCAAATCGGCCTAATACAAGAAAAACGCTAATCCGCTTAATCGGATTATCGGCAATCACTGCCCGATAATCCGCTTAAGCCTAAACGCCCGCAAACGCACTCGCGACCTCAACACCCGGCAACGGGGGCCGGCATCACTGCCCGACCTGCACCGTTGCACCCGCGAACACCCCGGACATGCAAGAGAGCGAGAGAAAGAGAGAGAGAGAGAGAAAACCGGCACCGACCTTCACAACGGCGACCTCAGGTGAAGATGGCCGCTCCCGGTCAACGGCTGCGGCTTGCTGCTGCTACTGATGTTGTTGCTGTTGCTGTTGCTGCTGCAGCTGTTGCTGTTGTCGCTGTTGCGGCCGTTCAGCTGTTGCTGCTGGTGCTACTGCTCAGCCGCTCGCCGGATTCGCTCGCCGAACACGCGCGCGCCAGCGGTACGGGCTTCGCCCTTACCCACGCACACCGGTGCTGGGCGGCAAGGCTTGGCTGGGCGCGACCCAGCCACTCACTCCTCACTCACACCAAAATGGAACCACCGATGCGCGCCCACACACCGGGTGCGCATCCACAAAACAAACGACGTGGCGAAGCACCGCACCGCTTCCAAAAAAAAAACCAACGGAAAATCCAAATCGGCAACGAACGAAAACAAACGCGCGCACGCGATCGGCCAGCCCAAACGAAACTGCCGATTCTTCCCCCCGGCTGCGCACGCATCGGATCCGTGCGCAGCTCGCGCTCTCCCCATCTCGCTCGCTCTCCCGCATGACGATCCTGGCAACGGATCGTCGCCTCGTCAACCGCCTCCAGCTCCGCCAATGCCCGTTCGCCGCACCTCAAACAGAGAAAAAACCAGGCATGAGAGTGTATACCAACACACTCTCAGCCCGGGTGTAGCGAACGGACGAGAGAGAGACAGAGGAGAAAAATCGGCGAGCCGAAATTCTCCGTCACAAACCAAACTTTTTCTTTGACTTCAAATGACTTGAAAACAGAAGATTTATCATAGGTCATCTTGGTACGGTTGTAAATTCATCTTTTTTCGAGCAACATCATGAATTTGGTGTAATTGATGACGAATTCTTGTGACATAATTGGAGGGAGTTTCGGGAACAACGTTGGGTAGACATCCTTGGAGTAAGTCAATGAGCAATCAAAGATCTTGTCCAAGGTATATCTCCACAGGAATCATCCCTGTTGTCTAATTTCGTGAAGAACGAAATGCCAGAAGAAAAAGCGGAATAAGTTCATCCCAATTCTGTTGATTTTTTGAAACGAACAACGACAGATACTGCAGAATTGTTCTATTAAGACGCTCGACTTTACCATTAGATTGTGGGTGTAAAGGTGTCGTTCTAGTGTCTATGGAGTGTCTAGTCTTTATGGATACCCAATAAAACTGTTAACTCTTTGAACAAATTTGACTCAAAATTCCTACCCTGATCTGTAGGGATTTCTAATGAAACTCCATGATGGGAAATGACTTGTGAGATTAATGCCCGAGCAATTATCTTGGCTTGAATATTTTTTAGAGGAATTACTTCAGGCCATCTCGTAAAACAATCAATTATAACCATTAAATACCTATTACCTGATGAAGAAGGAGGTAAGTTGCCTAAAATGTCGATTTGAAGTCTTTCAAATGGAGCTTTAACATTATAAATCTAATAGTACTTTTACCTCTTCCTGATGGTCCCTTTTTAGCAATACAAAGATTACAACTCTTACAGCAATTTTCAACATCTCTTTTATAGGAATCCCAGTAAAAATGACGTCGAACCTTGTCCAGAGTTTTGTTTATACCAAAATGGCCACCAGTAGAAGAATCGTGAGCTTCTTTGAGCACTTCAGTGATCCTACTCTTTGGAACAATTAATTGCCACACATGTTTTCAAATCATATGATTCCCAACGTCTAAAAAGATCATTACGAATAAAAAGAGAATCCCACTGAAGAGTATAAAATTTAAACGAAGGACTTTTTGAGGAAATAATACGTCTATCAGGGCGTTCGTCCTCCTTTTTAAATTTAAGTAGAACACTAATGTCGTCATCTTTTCCTTGTTCTATTTTCCAATCAATAGGATTATCTTCAAGAAGACAGATTCGACCGACTACCTTTTCAACAGCATAGTTGTTTTCAATTTTTGAGCAATATCTACAAAAAGATTCATCGTAGAGACGACGTGAAAGTCCATCTGCATTACTATGAGAAGATCCTTTCCTATGAATAGCCTCAAAATTAAATTTACTTAATTTTCCTAACCACCTGGCTAACTGACCATCTGAGTTCCGAAAAGAGATTAGCCATGTAAGAGCTGAATGATCTGTACGAATTAAAAACTTCTTACCAAGGAGAAATATTCAGAAGAATCTATAACCGCTAAAAGTTTTCTTCTAGTGACGCAGTAATTGCTCTTAGCTTTGGATAGAACCCTACTATAATACGCAATTGTTCGTTCTGCACCATTCTGAATTTGTAAAAGAAGAGCACCAATCCCATGTCCTGATGCATCAGTATCTAAGATAAATTCGCCATCTTTATCTGGATATGCCAAAATAGGAGGGGATGTCAAGGTCTGCTTTAACTTATCAAAAGCTTTTTGACGTTCAGTAGTCCCAACAAATGATATATTTTTCTCAGTTAACTTATAAAGAGGTTTGACTATGTCAGAAAAGTTTGGGACGAATCTTCTTGAATATGAAGCGAACCCAATAAAACTCCTAATCTGTTTCTTTGTCTTAGGAATTGGCCATTCCAAGACAGCAGAAACTTTCTTGGGGTCCATACTTATACCATCCTGAGATATAATATGACCTAGGTATTTTGTCTGCCTCTTAAAAAGTTCGCACTTTTCCGGGTTAAGTTTCATATTCGCCTCATCTAAACGAGAGAAAACCTTATCCAAATTATCTAACATTTCTTCGAAGTTCTTAGCCTTAATAATAATAATTTCGTCTAGGTAAACTAGACAAATTTTGTGGATAAAATCTTGAAGAATATCCTCCATTAACCTTTCAAAGGTAGCTGGAGCATTGCACAATCCGAAAGCCACATCCTCAAATTCCCAAAGACCATTACCTATAGAAAATGCTGTTTTTTCTTTATCCCTAGATCTAAGTTTAATTGGCAATATCCTAACTTTAAATCTAATGTTGAAAATCAAGAATACCCTATTAGATCATCGAGAATTTCTGAAATATTTGGCAAAGGAAAAGAATCTTTAATTGTAACAGCATTTAACTTTCTAAAGTCTACACAAAACCGTAATGTACCATCCTTTTTTTTTTATAACTACAGGGGAACACCAAGAACTTTTAGATTTTCTAACAGCTCCACGTTTTTGCATTTCCAAAATCATTTTTTGGATTTCTGTATTGTAGTGTAAAGGGGGTCTACGAAGAGGTTGTTTAATGGGACGGGGGTCAGAAAGTTCTATCTTATGTTCGATCTTATAACATGCACCAATATTTACTAATCCATCCGTAAAAGACGACTTATGTTGAATAAGAAATTCTTTGAATTTCTCTTTCTCAGAAATGTTCAATTCAATGCAACTTCTCTCGTACAAGTCTTGTAAATATTCAGGAATTTCAGATGAAGAAGAAGAGGAAGAAATACAACCACAAGTTCGTTGTTCAGAAACTGGGAAATTACCAAAGAGGCCTATATCTACACTACCGTCCATAAAGATTTGCCATCCCCTTGCTGAAATCATTAAAACTTTAGAGCTTTATGGCTCAGTTTCTATAAAAGTTAGAAAATCCTTCGGGGTCTCATTTGAAAGGTCTTGCCAAGACCTTTCAAATGTTGTAAAACATAATTGATTTTATTTGTTTTTTGTACAACTTGTGACGTAATAAACAAATTGTTTTTTTTTCAATTTTTTCACATCGACTTCGACCCCGATTTATTTATATAACGGATTCTACGATGAAAAAACTGTATAAACCATTCGATAGAGCTTTCAAAAAGCTACAAAATCCATATCCGGAAAATTTTTTTACCTTTATTTTTTATGAGCTATATGGTGTTTTATACAAAAACAAAGATTTAAAAAAAATGGGCTATATTTTTTTTATTTTCAACTCTAAAGAAAAAACTCTCAGAAGAAAAACTGTAGTATTTTGCAAGAGCTATCAAATACGCCACTCAGAAATTAAAAAAAAAAAATTTTTTTTTCACGTTTTTTAGAATTGAAATTTTTCTAGAAAAAAAAATGAAATTACATATATTTAATAAAATTAGTAAGTAACTAGTATTTATAACTGAATGGGCTTACAAACAATGATAACAAGATACATTTATTGTATTCGACGTTTGTAACAGAGGAATTTGCATTATTTTCATTTTTAATGACTTTCTACAGTATTGTGCTCACCGATAATCAGTGTGATAATCACTGAGTGTTTACGTGGTTTGATTTACTTGACTTTCATGAATGTATACATATAGCAGAGAATATGTATGAAAATTCAGTCTCTTATCAGCTTTAATGAGTGAAATATCAATGTGTCCAATCTAGTCAGTAAATTATGCATGTATTTTTTGTTCATTAAAAATGATGAAAAAAAGAAACTTAAGCATTGAAGAGCGATCTGAGATAGTAGCCTTGCATAAAGTGAATAAAAGTAATAATGAAATTTCCAAAATTTTGAATATTCCAAGAAGAACAGTTGATTATAACATTAAAAAATTCATAACTCAAGGAAATATCAAAAACAAAAAAATTTCAGGAAGGCCTAGGAAAACTACGAGCGCTACTGATAAACACATTTGTAGTACAAGTACACATAATCCAAAACTCACGGCAAGGCCGAGAACGCCCCTCACGGTACACCGCTCTTTCGACTATCATAACTCGTGCAATTCCACGTATAAAAAATTAAAAGATACACTATTTCAAAGCTTAAGATCTCCCCTTTCCAACGGTGTGCCGAAAAATGCGATAAAAAAATGTTAACTATGTGAAAATATTGTTTAAATAAAAAAAAACACGATTTTTTCATTATTTTTTTTTATAAAATCAAGTTTTCAGAATGGATCTCGGTTTGAAACCCACTTGGAACCTCAATAACTGGTGGCATAAATGTCTAAGCTTTCATAATATATATTTCCGAGATCGTTTTTTTATCTCAGTATCATCAAAATGGCGCTTTAATGACGGAATTTTCGTTCATACATTAATGAATTTTTTCCTTGAAAAGTATGGACTTTTCGAAAAAGTCAAAGAGAAAAAAAAGTTCTTAAAATAACTCGTATAATATATCAGAATTTTTTCGAAAAGTTTGGAGCAATTTTTTGAATTTTGCAAATTGTCAAATTTTGAACATTTTTGAAATTGATCGTAATTTTTTGAAAAAATTCGAGTGCTCAGTTTTGAAAACTTTTTATTCCTGGTAAATTTTCATATGAGTTCATTGCTTTTAAAAAAAAAATTCACAAGTGTCAAAATAATTGCACAGTATGTATAGTCCGAGGTATCCACGCTGCAATTAGTGTGTGAGCTTGTACTGGTGAAAAAAGATATGAAAAGGAATACGTTTTTAGAAAAACCTAATTTGGTGGTGAAAATAACAAAATAAACTATCTACTTATAACTGCAATCTATATCGGTGCGAAATCCTGAATAGCCGATCGTGTCGCAGAAGCCCATCATTCGTTCATAGGTGGCCTGAAAATCCAATTTTAGCGAAATTCATCGCAATGGAATGATTCATGAAATACATTGAATTTTGAATCTTGCAAGTCATTGAGTATTATTAACTATCATCAATTGAAGCAAAAATCCGTAAATCGGCCCGAATAATACAGCTGGTTGCTACAGGCTTCCTACCAACAGGACGTTCCACTGAAGTTATTTCAGTAGGTTGAGAAAAATGTCCAAAAGGAGAGCCGCGAAAAGGAGTTACTGTGAATTGACTGATGAAGAGTCAGATTCGAATGAAAATAAACAGCATATTTTTATACCTAATCCAGATGACTCTGGCACTGATGGAGATAGTTCGTCAGATACTGACAATTCTGAATCAGAACTATCTGATGAAGACAATTCTGAATCGGAAATTCATGTACCAAATGTCTCATATCGATCTGTTTTTGAAAGTTATACAGAAAAACAAAAACTGTTAGAGCCAAATCATACTTTTTCGTGGTGTGAAGGAGAAAAAGTTTACTCTGTAGATTTGAAAGATCAATTGTTATTGCCTGATTCCGTAAAGCAGAAAATATCTTCAATGTCACACGTGGAACTGTTCGAAATCTTATTCTCTGAAGAAATAAAAAATTATATTATTCAAGCCAGTGAAGAAAATGATTTGAAATTATCTACAAAAGAACTCAACACATTCATAGGAATATTGTTATTATCATCTTACAATATTCGAAAGAATCAAAGAGAGTATTGGGAAACCGACCCTCTCGAAAACTGCTGTGCTGTTTCATCAGCGATGACGCGCGATCGGTTTAGTGAAATAAAATCTAAAATAAAATATTCAAAACCTACTGACAAAAATGATAATGATAAAGCTTGAAAAGTCCGTCATATTTTGGAATTGTTTAGGACCAATATTAAACAATTTGGATATTTTTCAACTGCTCTTTCCATTGACGAAATGATGGTTAGATTTTTTGGTCGCACATGTCTGAGGCAATATTTGCCTTCTAAACCTGACCGATACAGGATCAAACTCTGGGCCTTGTGCGGAGTAAATGGATATATATTCAACGTTGATATTTATTGTGGTAAGAACGATACAAGCATTGGGATAAATTTATCCGCATGTCCACTTGGCTCCAGAGTTGTATTACAAATGGTTAATCCACTTTCAGCCTTTCAAAAAGAAAATTGTCTGACTATCATGTCTATTTTGATAACTATTTCACTAGTCCTGATTTAGTCGTTCACTTGAACAAATGTGGCTTACGATCTACAGGAAGTGTTCGTAAAGATAGAGTGAAACAAAGACATGATTTTGAAAAAAAAGCACCACGAGGAACGAACAAAGCGAGTTATGATCGTAACAGTGGAATGAATCTCATCAGTGTAATTGACTCAAAAGAAGTTTCTATTTTTTCTACGGCAGCTGGCGTCACTCCCTTGGAGCCAATGGAAAGATATTCAAGAACTGCTAAGAAAAGCTCAAAATTGGAATTCCCTTGTGCTTTTTCTTCGTATAACAAGTACATGGGAGGAGTGGATTTGCACGATTTTCGATGCAAGAAAGCTTCTCCAAGTGTCAGTTCAAAGAAGTGGCCATTCAAAATTTTCTCACGAATTATTGAAATGTCAATAACGAACGCTGTAACAATAAGCAATCTTTGCAGAAAGGATAGAAAAATAATGAAAATGCAAGAAATGTGTAAAGAAGTGAGTAGAAAGTATTTGGCGCAATCGAAAATATGTAATCTCAAATCTCACAGGCACGATACTAGAACAAGAAACAAATGTAATAGCGAAGGATGTTGTGTAAGGACTACCAGATACTGCATTGATTGCAAAGAATATTACTGTATCGAATGTTTTTCAAAATTACACGCAGGAAAGGTAGCGAAATGAATTATCGATTTCAGAAAAATTCATCAATAAAAAAAAATTAAAAATAAAAAAAAAAATAACTAATATATGAAAAAAAAAAAAAAAAAAAAAAACTATCTATATTCGTCGACCTCCTCGTTGGTGATAGTTAGGCAAGGCAAACTCTGTTTGCGGCGGACAGGCGATCAAAGAGTGGATGTTAATGACTTACGTATTGGGCAATTACTTTGACTCTTGTGAATTTTTTTCTTAAAAGCAATGAACTCATATGAAAATTTACCACGAATAAAAAGTTTTCAAAACTGAGCAAAGAATGCACTCGAATTTTTTCAAAAAATTACGGACAATTTTGAAAATGTTCAAAATTTCACAATTTGCAAAATTCAAAAAATTGCTCCAAACTTTTCGAAAAAATTTTGATGTATTATACGAGTGATTGTAAGAACTTTTTCTTCTCTTTGACTTTTTCGAAAAGTCCATACTTTTCAAGGAAAAAATTCATGAATGTCTGAACGAAAATTCCGTCATTGAAGCGCCATTTTGATGATACTGAGATAAAAAAACGATCTCGGAAATATCTATTATAAAAGCTTAGACAATTATGCCACCAGTTATTGAGGTTCCAAGTGGATTGCAAACCGAGATCCATTCTGAAAACTTGATTTTATAAAAAAAAATAATGAAAAAATCGTGTTTTTTTTATTTAAACAATATTTTCACATAGTTAACATTTTTTTTATCGTATTTTTCGGCACACCGTTGGAAAGGGGAGATCTTAAGCTTTGAAATAGTGTATCTTTCAATTTTTTATACGTGGAATTGCACGAGTTATGATAGTCGAAAGAGCGGTGTACCAGGAGGGGCGTTCTCGGCCTTAACGGGTTAAACTTAGAGCAATTAACTCAGATATGATTAACGGAATCACACTCCTAACAACACTCGAGGTCAGTGAACTTCTTAGTGGGGGCATGTTGGTTACTGGAAAGAGGTTTTTGTGTTCTAATTGTAACTATTCGCGAATAGAATTATCAAGCAGAGCAAGGATAAATTGTGAACAAGCAATTTTATCTTGTTCTTCCGGTGGAGAACGAACAAATACTGATCTGGCTAATCTTTCCAAATCCATATCCAATACAGCGAAATCCTCATTCGTTTGCTGACGTCTATTTTGGAATAACGAAAAACTATTTAATGCTGAAAACTATTGCCAAAACGAAGGTCTAATTTTGAACGTAAATCTGCACAATTTACACAGCCATGTTCGAAACTATCTAGTACGGTTCGAGCTTGTCCACGTAAACAAGAAACTAATGCAATAAACTTTTGTTGCCATCCCATCTATTAAACTGAGTAATAATGTCGAACTGATGAATGAAATCGCGGAAAAATGAAATAACATTAAAAGTGTCGGGTTGAATGTTATACGAGGGTGGTCCGATAAGTACTTAGTCTCATCGCTCGATGGCGCCACTCTCGCAAAAGAAATATTCTATCACGTAGTACAACCTTCTCGATGCTTACTGTCAAGATTTCAGCCGGATCGGAGTTGTAGTTTATTTTTGAGAGCGTGTGAAAGCAAGTTTGTCCGTTGATTTTTGAAAAATGGAAAAAGAGTAGTATCGGTCGGACAATCTGGAAATGGTCAATAATGATGATAATGTGCTTAGAAAAGTTATAACAGGTGATGAATCATGGGTTTATGGTTATGATCCTGAAACAAAACAACAATCTTCACAGTGGAAGCATTCTGAAACGCCAAGACCAAAAAAGCACGTCAAAGTCGGAGCAATGTTAAGTCAAAGTTGATTGTTTTTTTCGAATGTGAAGGTGTTGTACATCTCGAATATGCACCATCAGATCAGACAATCAATAAAGAATACTACGTTCAAATTTGAAAAAGTTTGCGTGATGCAGTAAGAAGAAAACGCCCGCACTTTTGCGAAAGTGGTGACTGGCTTCTCCATCACGATAATGCGCCAGCACATTCATCCAATCTTGTGCAGCAGTTTTTGAGCAAACACAATATCGCATTGCTTTGACAACCTCCATACAGTCCCGGTATAGCCCCTTGTGACTTTTGGCTGTTTCCAAAACTAAAAAAACCACTCAAAGGATACTGATTCAATGACAAAACAACGGTTGAAAACAATGCGATGAGTGTACTTAAGGCTATCCCTAAAAGTGGGTTCCAAGACTGTTTTGATAAGTGGAAACATGGATGGGACCATGTTATTCAATCAAGTGGGGATTACTTTGAAGGATGCCACCCACCACATGATAAAGAATAACGCTAGCATGAAAATATAAAGGTAGGCCCGATACTTCTGTTATGTTGGTACAATCTTCCCGAACATCTGTACCAAGTTTCAAGTGTATAGCATTTTTTGTTTGGTTGAGAGGCGTAAAGGTTATAAGTGTTTTGCGTACTCGGCGATTTCTTGCTATCGAAAAATATGGATCAAAGGATTTGCATCAAATTTTGTGTAATAAATAAAATAAAGTGTTCCGAAACACTTGAAATGTTGACGGTGGCATACGGTGAAACTATTCTGAGTAAAATATGTTTACAAGTGGTGCAAACTCTTCCAAGATTGCCGGGAAGATGCCAATGACGAGCCTCGCTCTGGACGCCCAAGCATGTCAACAACTGATGAAAACGTTCAAGCAGTGAAGAAAATTTTTCTGAAAAATCGTCAAATCACTATCAGAGAAGTTGCTGAGAATGTTGGTATATCGCTTGGCTCGTGCCATGAGATTTTTTCTAACGTTTTGGGCATGAGACGTGTGTCAGCGAAGTTTGTTCCGAAATTGCTAAATTTTGACCAAAAGAACATCGCATGAGCATCGCTCAAGAACTGTTGAATGACGTCAACGACGACCTAGATTTACTCAAAAGGGTCATAACTGGTGACGAATCATGGGTATATGGTTATGATATCGAAACCAAAGTCCAATCGTCCCAATGGAAGAGCCCAGATGAGCCAAGACCGAAAAAAGCCGCCAAGTTCGATCAAATGTCAAAGTTTTGCTCACTGTTTTCTTCGATTAACATGGCGTGGTGCATCAGGAGTTCTTACCATATGGACATACGGTCAATAAACAGTATTATCTTGAAGTTATGCGCCGTTTGCGAGAAGAAATACGAAGAAAACGCCCAGAATTGTGGAAAAACAGTTCATGGCTTTTGCATCACGATAATGCCCCTGCTCACTCATCTTTGCTTGTGAGAGATTTTTTGGCCAAAAACAACACCACAATCATGCCTCAGCCACCATTTTCACCGGATTTGGCCCCATGTGACTTTTTCTTGTTCCCAAAACTAAAGAGACCTATGAAAGTACGGAGATTTGCAACAATTGAAAAGATAAAGACTGCATCGCTGGAACAGCTCAAGGCTATACCGAAAAGTGCTTATGAGAAGTGCTTTGACGATTGAAAAAACCGTTGGCATAAGTGTATTGTATCTGAGGGGGATTACTTTGGAAGGGACAACATAAATATTGATAAATAAATAAATATTTTTTCTTAAAAATACAAAGTCACCTTACTTTTTGAACACACCTCGTATATTTTGTTTTTTATTTTTTTGTTCTTAAATGAATTTTAACGATGAGTCAAATATTTTTTACTAAAAGTTTATTAGGAGAAAAAAAACAATATATAATGCTATTAATTTGTTTTTCTTCTAGAGTATTAGATGTAGATAATTATTTATTTATATGTACATATGTCAACAACTAAATCCAACAGCAAGGATAGGTAAGTTCTTCTCAATAAGAATAGTTGAAATATCGTTATTAAAAACAACAACAATAAAAAATTGTCTCTAAAATCAGTGCGTATATGCGACAAATTTTGCCTGATATAGGCACTCGTATAGGCCGTTAAGTCGATTCCCCGCGAGTTGTATGCTTTACATACACATACATATGCTTACTCACGTGTATGTAGAGCTCATGACAAATTAAATGAATTCTTTTATAGAATGTATGGCATATATGACATGTATGGAATGAATGTAATGTATGGTATGTATGACATGTATGGAATATTTTTTAATGGAGGATGGAGGAGGAAATCTCAATCGTCCGCTATGAAAAATGAACTGCATTTAATCAACAGTCGCTTTCGCATCGAGAGTGAACTAGTGTAAAGTGTGAAAGAAAAAAGTGATACGAGGATTCTACAATGAACTCCAACAAGATTGACTACAGGTATTTGTTTTATTACAAAAATTTGTTTTATTGTTTATAGAACATACTTTATATTTTTTTTTCAATATTTTTAGTTGTGCAGATTTGAGCAAGTGAGGCTGGATAGTTTAACGTCTCAATGGACATGCGCATACGTACAATTAACAAATCTTGCTGCAGCCAGCTTTTACTATCCAGGGCAGATTAATCGAGTGTGTTGTTTTGAATGTGATCTAAAAGTCTGTCGTTAGGGAAAAGGTGACGACCCTGTGATGGAACATCAGGGCTAGGCTGGCCGCTGTCTTTTCATTCGCAATAGAAGTTGCACCAATGTGCCGATCGGTTCGAGCGTCATACCAGTACATCCTCGATGAAGTAGAAATTTTTATGGACGTTATAAGTTTGAGTATCGGCAGCAACAACGTGGGAAGAGCCAGCGCGCGTAACGGCTAGCATTCCTACTGCTAATCCGCATGCATGTACAGACGAGTTTGCGTTATCATCGATGAAGAGTGTGTAATGTAATGTAATCATCGATTACAAAACTTTTATCTGACTTACATATGACGAAGAAATGTGCATCGGAAAAAGAATCGAATGCTGCCATCAGGATGGTATCTGTTTATGAAGAACTTTTACGTGATCATAAGAAGAGTATTGACAAACAGAATGAAAAAATGAATAAAATTTACGAAAGGGTTGAATAGTCGCAGCGAGATATAGTCAATATTTTCCGTCAACTTGAAATTACTAGATGTAAATTATGTTTGAATGTTAAGAATGCTGTACTCTTTTTATCTTGTGGACATATCGCTGTATGCATGGAATGTATATCAAGAATTCATGATTGTCCAATATGTCGTCAAACTGTTACCAGTTAAGTTCAAGTTAATTAAAAATTTTGAAAGTGTGATTTTTTTTATGTTTCTTATGTGTGTGTGTTATATTACTATAATCTTGATATATTATTTTTTCAGCTTCCTGCGATTATAGTTGATTCAGTTCAAAAGCTACGCATCGCCCATCTGCTACAGCTACAGTAATACAGTAATATAGTAACACAGATATGTAATTTTAGTCACACACACACGCATACGAGTACATACACACCCGCACACATATACACACATCTATATATATACATATACAGGGTGTCCCATTTTAACTTGCCCAGTAGGATATCTCAAAACTGGGCAAGGTAATCGAAAAATGTTTCAAACCAAAGTTGTATGGTTCGGAGGGGGTCAACTTATAACCTCAAACTTGACATTGAACTTGATTTTCAAGGTCATTTCAAAGTCAACTTTGTTTTTTTGAATAGGGACCCCTATTTTTGTCCCAGAATATACATATATCCCTTATACATTGGCTGCACCCTTTGTCGACTCCTCTGTGTCTCAGAACATTCATTGTTTATCTACTGGAGGTGACAGCGACTTTGCGATGCACTTTTGTGCGCGGCCTTTTCGTTTCATTAGGCGACGCAAGGAGGGCTTCGACCGGTTTTCGTCCCGTGAATCACTCTAAAAGGTGCATCCGTCTATTTTCTCGGTGCCCTTTTTACGCGGACTTATAGTTTCACGCGATTGACGCATTAACACAATTAATTACTGAAGACGGCAACGGATGGTTTTCACATTTTTCATCCCATCCGCCAAGTGAAGGCTGTGTTTAATAGTTATAGGGAAGATATAGTAGTAATTTGAGATGCACATGTGCACCCCAATTTTCCAAGGTACCAAACCTAACCAAACGAGCAAGCGAAAAGATCTCTGTCGTAGGTTCACTACTGTAGGTGGTATGACGCTTTAATTTTCGCGTTTTCTTTGATTGTTATAAAAAGGCAGGCGAAAGTAAGAACGCGAGGCACGCATATGCGCCTTCGAGTGTTCATAGGTTTCGATCCTAGCCATGCGGCCAAGCAATAGGATCTCGATCGTAAATTAGCGACCGCAGGTCGTATCACGTCTCAGATTAAATCGCGCATGAGGAGCAGACATGGTAACGCTTAAGGTTTCTATGAACCTCTGATGTGTTTCGCATTTGTTAACCGAATGTCCGGAACAGATTATGAATAACAGGTAGGCGGATTCTTACTTCAGGTATTTGGAATATTGGGGTTTGGCATTGGAATATTGGAATAATGGCATCTCTTCTTCTTTAATCAGGAGGCATCCAAATCGCGTACATCGCAATAAAAAGCAGCCTCTCTAATATTGCGCGCGCAGCTGGGTGAAGACTCTTATCGCGTGTGGTCATTGCCCTTATTGGCCTCTTTATCTGCAGAGATGCACTCGTTGTTTATTTTCTCTCATAGCAGGGACTTAGCGTACAATACTCGAATGTTTCGCGGTCATTCACCCTCTCAAAACAGCTTATTGAGACGCTCCTACAAGGGCAGATGAGAAGAAAGTGAATGACTAATTGCCGGCCGTGGTCTTCTCTCGGTCCTCGGCTTGCGCTCTACTTCATTCCTACGTGACCTACAATTTTTAAACGGCATGCGACGCAACGCTTTTCAGTCATGCATCGTACCTGCCTCCATCTGTATAGTACATGCGCTCTCTCTTTCGGTCGCTCTCTCTCATTCTTTCTTGCTTTCACTACTGCAACCCCTTGAGACTCTTCGGCAAATCTTCGGCAATAATCGACACCGAAACAAAAGACTAAGTATTAGGTGCATTTCTAATATGTGCTGGCCACTGTACCTTGCTGAGAAAAAGGAAAAAGAGGGAGAGAGGCAGATGAAGAGCAAGCATAGTGCTCCGTCATATACATACCTTATAACGAGTGCGTTATCACTCGTCATGTCTCTCTCTCCCTTACATAACAATAAATGTATCGCCCGAAAAATGTATCCCATTATCATGTATCCCCACTTTCAGCAGCCAAGAGCAGGTAAGTGAGACAGAGAGCGCGAGCTAAGGAGCCCGCGAGGAAGAAAGGGAGAGAGAGAGAGCTACGCGCCCCCCGCGTGTCATTGGCCAATCACGCATCGCGACATCCCGCGGCACGCGCGAGGGCGCGAGAGAGCGGCGGCCAGCTGAAAAGCCGGCAGAATAGAGAGCGACCTTCGGAGTGCGTGCACGTACCTGCTGCGACTAATAGAGGATCTCGCCGACGCGCTACCGATCGCCTCACGACCACGCCGATACGATCTCCCTGCGAGAGGAAACCGGGCTTGTGCCGATGTGGATAGCGACCGTGATTGTTACCGCGGGTCAGCTGTTGCTGCCCGCTTTCCGCCGGCGCCGCGCGCCTTGGAGCGAACGCCTCCTGAGGCTGCCAAGCCGCCGCACCTGCCGTCGATCGAGCCAAGGCCACCGAGCAACGCCTCTACCTGTAAGTGCTAGCTCGTACCTCTCTCTCTCTTGTGCTCGCTAAATGCTTCTCTCTCTCTCGCTTGCGCTGCGCTGCGCCTTTGTATTCCACTGCTATTCGTTTATTCAAGCTCTTATTGTTCAACGCGGCGACTTTCTTTCCAGCTAAAACCTAGCCCTCAGCCTTTCCCACGTATTCCCTCGGTGCGCCGTAAGGAGCTTTCGCGCTTTCAGCCCGGTCGTATCCACGACGCCGCCGCGGGCCCATCGGCCTTGACGCCGAGTAAGCGGCAGAAACTGCGCTATCGGGCCGGGCTTCGCACAGCCCTCAAGGAGCCCGCAACTTGCTGCTCGTTGCCGAGAAGTTATTCGCACGCCCTCTTCCTTGTTCAACGGGGAAATCGCGAAGGCGCATGCAAATCCCCGTTATAACCTAGTATATTTATTTGTAGGAGCATTCGTACCTTTCGAATTCATCCCTTTGTAATAATTATCTGGACAACCATGGGTATAACCGTCACTGGTTACGAGTTCAGAATATTATTCTTCTACTATTTTGAAACGCAATCGATATATATATTTTTGCATCATTTTATGCACCTTATTAATATAATATGAAATAAAAACAATGTTCTCGTCACGATACTCGCACGTTACCAATTCTTTCAAAAGTGGGCAAGTGAGGCGCACTCGCTCATAGCAATCGGGGAAGGGAAAGGAAAGGTCAAGAAATACAATTGAAATCACGCCTCAAAAACCAAACTAAACACTTTAATTAACTACGTATGCTCACAAAACCTTATTACTAACTAACACAATGAAGTTATTAACACATACTACACATAAAAGAGATGGAAGAACAAATAAACTAAATTTACTCGCGTTTACAAAATATTAACGAACACGGAACGTGTCGCCCGGCAGGTGACCACCTTGGCAACAAAATGACTTATTCTACTTATGCTAAGTGAAACCGCCCGGTGAAGGATCGCCTTGACGGTACGCTACCTTAACAATAACGCCGGTCAAGTAATTTCAAGCAGGTAGCCGGCGCGCTAACGCCTTGCCACCTACTTGATTTTTACACACACTCGCTGTGCCGTCAAAGAGAGAGAGAAAGAAAATACAAAGGGATCCTTAACCTTGGTTATTGTAGGCCAAACGTCAATAGAAACAGGCTGCCGTGAGGGTGGTTGTCACTTAGATGGATCGAAAACAGCTTGGTGCGGCCAAAATGATGGCGACAATACTCCGATGCACGCTGTTGCTCTCTCCTTTCCTTGACTCTCGTCGATCGGCTGTTGCACTCGTCACGAAAACTGTTATTCTCTCTCCTAGCTGTCGAGCTCCTACCCTCTCTAGCCAAACTGTCGAATTGTTTCTCTCTGCGCTTGACCGCAATCGGCAGCGACCTTCCACTTTTCTTTTTTTCTCCCCACTTGACCTACTTATTAGGCGGCGCGCAACCAAAGCGCTTATAGGTTACGCGTCGCGCGCCTACGTAAACCAACGTGGGGCATGCGCGCCCCTCTTTCTTTTTCTAACACCTTTACGTTATCCACTTAAACGACTTCGGGCCGGCTTGGCTTCGCTCGACAATCTCCGTCAGCTGAAAACGAAGACCATGCATTAGGCGCATTCTTAAATGCGCCCAACGCTGGTCACCGTACCTTGTCGAGAGAGGGGGAGATGGGGAAAAATACTGACGATAATAAGTGGAGCGCTTGCTCTCGTTACATTCTATTAATGCATTACTGCGCAATGAAATATGCTACGATGCTCAGGTCTAACTGTCATACATCTTTTTTAATAATACCATCTTACACCACCATGCGAGACTATATATCCATGCAAACAAGCTGTATTTTGCATCGAAGCGCGTGGGCATATTGTGATTTTTTTTACGAATGTAAGCTGGTGGGAAGTCCTACATAACTTATTCCTTGAAGAGCTTAATCAAAAAATAAGTTTTACAAGTTGTTCGAGGTGTGTGTAAAAATATACAGCACTGAACCATCTTTGATTAGTGAATATAGTTTACTAAACATTTTTTCCCTTGTCTTTTTCTCGTCAATATCAATGACGAATTATGATTGTTTTTTGAATACTTATCATATCCATGAAATCTTCTGGAAAAAATACCTTGAAAAATTGAATACAGAAAATAGGTTTTATCAATCCCACATATTTTTTCTAAGCTCTACACAGAATTTCGAAAAGCATTTATTTTTGTTACACATGTGCTATTTTCTTCAAATCTTAAGCTTTTCGTATTCTTGTTATATCTTAGAGATAATGGAATATCATTCAAATCATCTTCTTTTACTTCTTCTTCGTCATTTTTACTTCTATTTTCTAATGAACTGTCATCACTGTTTTCTTACACTGCCGTTCAACTACTTTGGGCCTCCCGCCGTAAAATTAATCAAAACTTTAATGTTCAATGCCTCTGGTAAAAATTAACGTACAGAGTCGTCCGGGGGCGCGTTTCAAAGAGCTTTCAAATTGTATGACTCATGGATGCCATCGATTGTTTTTTTATTTTTGCAAACAAAAAAATAAAAATTCACCCCCGACTTTTAATTATTACTTCGAACGACATCAGACTTTTCTCCGGCAATAGGATACTCTTAAGAATCCAAATTTTGAACTATGAAACCTGCAAGATTTAATTAATTGTTAACAAAATATATTATGTGATTTTACAACAAATCCAACGTTAAATCTTTCATGCCAATCACATATATCAAAACAATAGATAAATCTCAAAAAAATAGTCAATATTTTGTGCTATTCGAGAAATAAAATAATATGTTACGCTAGTAGATCCAAATGTGAAGACCTTCATTTATTTCTAATTTTACAACAACCTAATGTTATTTTCAAAACATATTATACTACGTTTTGAATGTATTTTTTTCTTAAATGCGATGAAAATACAGTCTATATCGATACTGCTAAAAATTACAAACGATTACAAATACATTGAAAAATTTGTTTTTCAGTTAAAAAATTTAAAAAATATATAGTTATAATTAATTTTTTAAATAATACAGGCAGACAGAATTTAAAAAAATTCCTGAACCAGAAGTGGAACATAGTATGCCTGAATCAGAATTCAACTTGAAAGATCGCGGTCATGAGCTACAGGCGAGTAAACATAAAATACACGCGGCGACGTACTCTTTATATATAAGACAGCAGATTCGATCTTCTCGAATTTATTATGTGTTGTTTTTCAATTTCTTGCTTCAATATAAAGTATAAATCATCATCTATTATCAGAAAATAAATTTCATTCCAGTTGTAGAAGTTTGAAATTATTCGGTATCTAAATTTTTTAGTATGTTACTTTTTGTTCAACACTTAAAAGATTTTTATAACACTGTAATATGATTGTTAATCTAGGCACATACTATATACACAAATATTTAACATTATTTTAGTTTAGAAGATAGAAGTGGTGCTGATGCTTCAATGGCAACATCATGCTGAATTTCGTGGTAAGTAAAATAGCATATTCTTCTTTGTCTTTGTTAGCTATGCAATTGATTTTTTCAACTCTTCAAAAAAATTAGAATAATTGTGTTATAAAATACCTCTGATTGATAATTTCCATTCAATAGGTGATGAAAAATCTCTTGAATAATTTTGTATTAAATTATATCCTAATTTAATCTGTTCAGAACTTAATCAGAGAAAATCATGTTTAATGTTGCCACACAACAAATCAATGTTATAGTCTTCCTCCAATACAAAATTTATAAATGAAGTAATACTATGATTTTTTTTAAATATAAGCATAAGTAAAATAGCCAATTGCCATTAACCTCTGTAGCATTATGTCTATTATCAACACATAATCCGCAGCCACTTCTCGATAGCAAGTAATTAAAGTTGTGATGTTTTAATTGGAAAAAATATAAATACAATATTTTTATTTTTATATCCCACCTTTTTCCAGAATTAAATGATTTTCTTGTTGTTAAGTAGAATAGTGTAGTCAAAAATTTATTTGAAGTGATCGCTTGAATACGTTTTGGTATGCCATTATAGATTATCGATACAAATATATTTCAAGGTAATATGTCATTTTTATAAGCTGAAATTTTTTGTTATACATATATTTTTATACATATTCTCCATACACATTGATTGCTTAATAAATTGTAGTGCGTCTATCAAACGGCTTAAACTAGTTTAAAATTTAATTACTGGCTGAGAGATACTACCGAAATTTCATAGTTAATTATTTTACATAAATCTAAATTTGGACGTGAAGAAATTATGTGAAGTATTATAATTTCAACGTATTATTATTATAGATCTTGGAGCCCACTCTACTGTATCTCTTACCGCGAGGCTCGCGTTTCTGATGCCTGGTTTCGTACTTTCTTTCGCCACGTTACCTCGGTACGCGACCTCCGGTATCAACGATTCTTGCGGCGTTGGAGGTGGTCGATATACATCATCGATGTCGCGCCGACTTTCGAATTTTTCTCTCCACGTGCGCAGCTCTACCGACGTTTTGACCTTCTTCGACCTGATAAATTTCCGCTGCGTCGGATAAAAATTAACTTTAATCAGTTCGAGCTGACGCCGCTCCGAAAGTTCCGGCTCCAGCCTACCCACGATATAAAGGAAAACCTTGAGGTACTGACCCAGCGGCTCGCACTCGCCTTGAGTACGGCGGCGCCGCGCGTCATACACGTCCTCGCACGAGCGTCGCGGGTAAAACTTTCGTCGGAACTCATCCGTGCATTCGCGCAGCGTTCGCCAACTCGGACGATTTGTCTCCCACCAAAGCATCATCTCCGAGCTTGTAAATGCGGTCATTAACGCCGATAACATCTCCGCTTCGCGAAATCAATAAAAAGATTGCACTTCGTGCAGTCGTTTGAGAAATTGTTCCGCCGTCATTCCGCCCTTTCTAGTAAATACTACCGACCACTTTTTCAACACTGACACCGCGTCTGCCGGTCGGCCATCGATATACCGAGCTTTTGGCTCTCCTAAGTAACCATCGTCGACGGAGTCATGCCTCCACGCCTCATTGTCCTCGAACGCTGAGTCATAGCTCGTTTCGTCGGACTCTGACTGCTCTGACTCCTCCTTTTCATCTTTATACTGGCGCATTCTCATCGCGGTATTCTTCATTGGTGCTGGGCGCGCATTCTCGCGCGCCCGGGTGGCCAACTGCGTCGACTCGCGTTTCGCCACGGGCCTCGCGTTGACCGTTCCACGCGCCGGTGTACTAGTGTCTCTAGGGCCGCGCGTCCTCCCATATTCAGGTGCATTATTCACTTCGCCCTGGCGTTCGGTGTTTCCCGTTTCGGGCACCGGCAATGCTTCTCGCACTGGCCAAATTAAGCTGACCGCGCGGCGCCATATTGACGGCTCCTGCCCATGGAAGCTAGTCGGTCGCTGCTCTCTGCGCACCTGTGCCGCCTCGGTTTGTCTGTCGGCAAGGCCCTCCGGTCGCGCGAGGCTCACCGGTGCCGACCGATTCAGCGCTGACCTCACATTTGTTCTCAGCGGCTCCTCGTTCGCGGTCATACCGTCGGTTACGTGAGTACGCGTTTCTGACGGCTCCGCGTCACTGCCTTGTGAGTCCTCGCCCGTCGTCCGCCGCGCCACCACCGCTGCGCGCATAAGCTTTCAATAACGAATCATCCCGCGCCGCTGACACGGCCGTCACGTCAACGGTTGTCGGGATTTCGCCCGCTACGTAGTCCTCTGCTTTCACCGGGGGTGCCGATTCGTAGCGCGCGCTAAATAGAAGTAGGCGAAATGCACTATCCTGCATGGTTGCTGTTGTTCCCTCTGTCACTAGGCCTCGGGCCGACATCCATATTAACAGATCGTTTAAACATGTCTCTCGCACGCGCTCCCATACTTCCTTTATCTCCGGCGTTATCTCATAACTCATGGCCTAAAGGTTTCCAGTTGCGCGCGCGACTCGCCTGGCTTCGGCCGTTTCGGCGAACTTGCTAGAGGCATCGTCTTACACGCCTAGTACAGCGTAAACAAAAAACCCGCTGTGAATTTGCTATGCGACTCGCAACAGTTATCCGCGCGCACACTAAGTCTCTTAGCAGCGGTGACTTTGGTGCGAACACGCAACATAAAATTTTAATCGCTGCTCGACAGTTCGTTTAGCCCACGTAAACTTAAATTCAAGCAGCCAGAAGCAATGATACAAATCACACGCTTAAATTACACAATACACACATCCACAATACACGCAAATCATGCACATTAGCCAAAACACTAGGCTCGCCTCGACGCCCCGAACTCCAGGCTCAATTTCAAATTATTTTTGAAACAAAAATTGTGCAATGTAAACAACACGACTCTCGCTGTTGCCCTTCTCGGAATGTTCGAACTTTGGCGTAACTAGAGCCTAGCGTGTTGACGACATAACGACAAAGAAATTTCACTTTTAAAATATAATCCTAGACTCTCTCAGCGACTCACCGGTACTTACCCTTAGCTCAGCGAACTCGCCGAAAATACACAGGTCAACCAAAGTACCGCACCGCCTCTGTCATAAAGAAAACGCGATTTCGACCAACCGCTCGCGTGATCACTGCCCTCAATACTTCAAGCCTCAATCCTCAACTGCCCTCAATACTTCCAGCGCTCTCCTAATTCTCGCGACGCGAGTCGCGCTTTCACGTTCTCGCTTGCTCCTCTTCCTCTCTTGCTCTCTCTCAGGCTCTTCGCGCTCTCGCTCCTTCTCGCGCTCTTCTCCGCTGGCTGCGCTCTCCCCTCTCCAGGCCCTGCAACGACACGAGCGCGTGAATGCTATGTCATTCGTAGCCACGCTCGGCCACTACATCCGTGCGAGGAGAGTGTCGCGCACAAGGCTAGTGAACATCACTATCAGCTCTATCACAATCTGTTGTTAATTCATTTACGTGAAAGGCAAGGGGAACTCACTATTAAAAAGCTCCCCGAAGTAAGAGGCAAGGGGAACTCACTATAAAAAAGCACCCCGAAGGGAACAGATTCTTTCTACGTCCACGTCGTTATTCCTGAATAGCGCTAAAAGGAGGATTAGGAGTTACAATATCTTCGAACTTGAATTGTTTCCACCCGTAAAATTTATTGCCCTTTTTTATTCCAGTATAAAAAATAGGGGTTCTCAAATGAAAAACTGAGGTTGGTCTTGAAATAACCTTGAAAATGAGGTTCAAGATCAAATCAGAGGTCACCGTTGGGTTCCTCGTTGAAGGTTACATAGGGTATAACATTTGTTTCATGACTAACCTCATGCGGTTTTTCGAATTTTCCGGGGTTTCCATACTTTTTCCTTACCCTGTATGTAAGATAAGATTCTTTGAAAGACTCGAACAACCAAGGTCGCTCGGCAGTTGCAATCTTGTTCACCACGGAACAGCAGATCGTCTGAAGTCTTAGACACCGCGGTTTTCATGCATACACTGGTGATAAACGGAAATCAGCGAAAGAGAGAAAACAAATGCTGTGATGAAGCAAAATGCTGACGAATATGATGCAGAGGCTGGGGACAACTTGGCTCGCGAAACCAATCACCAACGAACCAAATCCAATCCCAGAGCTGTACAGCAATCTGCGACGCTAAAGCTAAATTGCTTCTTTTGCTGCTACTATCGGCTACCCACCTAGCTAAATCTGTTGATCAAAACTTTTCTCTTTCTCTCTTCTTTCACTCTCTTTTATTTTCTTTTTCCTCTCCCTTTCCCGCGTGATTCCTTACTCTCAGTTACACAGCTCACCTATCTTCAGATCCCTACGCTGCTAGTCCGCAGATCATACAAATCGGGTATTAGCAATGCGCGAACGCAATTACATCGTTGGCCGGCTTAACGACAGCGCGGGCAGACAGCGAGAGGCCAGAGATGACAGGAAAATCGCTACTAAGCGGTTTTCTCCGTCACAGGTATAAAAACGAGCTCTGCCGCACTAGTTCGAACTGACAGCACAATAATGTCAGATTTACGGAAATTTTGGTTAATATTTGATAATATATGTAAGATAAGATTCATTTGAAAATCATTCAAGGCATTGAGATTCATTATTTTTTAAATTACAAAAACAATTTTACATTTAATTTTTCAGAGTTGTAATTTCATCTCAAAATAATTGAATTTTTAAGATAATACTAACAATTTTAACATTACCGCTTTCAGACTTATTAAAAAAAAAATGTAAAATTTAAATTTTACAGTAACTTAAGTATTTCAAAAGTTATTCAAGTCACAGAGATTTAAATTTGCATTTCAAATGTGGTAAGTTTCGATAAGGTTATTAGAATGAAAGTAGAAATTCCATTAATACATTACCAAGTAAGTAATAAATGGTATGATTATTAGACCCAATCCACTTATATACGCTGAAAATCCTATTGCGACACCCCTCAATTGCGTTGGATATAGTTCACCAGCGAAAGGATATATGATAAGAAATGATGCTGATATTGCAGATTTTGACAGAAGAAAAAGAATAAGTGTTGATATTATGGCATCTGCAAGGATATAGATAAAATTCATAAGATATTTCAATTTTTCTATTTACGACATATGTTTACAAATCACAAATTGTTAATAATATGTTATTCAGTAATCAAGTTTTCGTTAATTAGATCAAAATTAAACTGTTTAAACTAAGGCAGAAAAATATGTCAATTTAAGAAAGTAAAAGTACAATATTTCAAGTAGATAAACCAGAATGTCTCAGATTAGGATGGCATTAGTTCAGTGTGGGGCATTAGCTCATCACATTATCCGAGGTTCATGCGTGTTTGAATCAACAGTCTTAAATCATGTGTGGTCTGAAATCCATGAGTTTTTAAATTAGCAAATTTCCTTTCTGATCACACCATCACCGGTCGAGTTCGCCTTCCGGTGGAGCTTTGCCCTTTCTCATACCACTTTTTGCAGGCTTGAGTGCAAGTAGCGTTCTAGATGGTGACGCCGTGGGAATCACAAAAGCCGTGAACAATGCAAAGTCTGCAAAACAGCTATTGGGAGAGAACAAGAGACACAACAAAACGATGGAGGCCATTACTCTGGGAAAAAGCTTGTATCTCAAACCTTATAAAAAAGGCTATGGACTTTATCTCAAATCTTATCTGGGATCAGGTTTGAAAAAAAAAAGTTCAAAATAAATGCACCGGATAGAGCCCTCACAAACAACGACTTGATGAAGTATGCTCAAATTTTCAATATACCAAATTTTCGCGGAGTCTTCGTGAGAAATGACTTACCGAATTTTGGACCATATTATCAAGAAACAGCTATAGTCAATCTTGATGACGTCGAAGGAACAGGGACGCACTGGGTGGCTTACAGGAAAATCGGAAAAAACGTCACATATTTCGATAGCTTTGGAGATCTTAGGCCACCTATTGATTCAATGATGTATCTTGGTGATATTGAGATCAACTATAATACGAAAAGATATCGAGATTTCAATTCTCACGTATGCGGTCATGTTTGCTTACAGTTTTTGTGCGAGGGTATAAAAGTAAAGGCAACGTGAAAATATTGGTAGTCATGTTCGGACAGTCATGGAGGATTCGTTAACTCTGACTCTCTTGGGTAATTCTTCACTGTTGGAAGCGCACTATTTCCCACTAATCGAACTATCACAGCATAAATATTACAAGTAGGGCTTAGTCGAGTTCCTAACGTTCAACTCGATACCTAATGTCGACGTACATAATAATAAATTTTACGTCGCAAATCAAATTATCGACATACCTGTGGGGACCTATGAGATCGACGACATTGATAAATTTCTTCGCAAAGCTGTGCAGCGTCTCGGCACTGACAATAATAATAATATAATAATAAGTTTGAAACCAAACAACAACACCTTGCATTGTACAATAAATTGTAAAATGATCTGAACCTAACGATTTTCGTCCGCAGAATTCTATCGGACGATTGTTGGGTTTTTCACAACGTACATTAGAAGCAAACATTTCTCACAACTCTGATCTGCCCGTCAGTATTCTCAAGGTTAATGCTGTGAAAGTCGAGTGTAACATAACCGCTGGAGCTTACTTGAACGGAAACATCGTTCACGATATTCACGAATTTTTTCCAGCAGTATCGCCTGGATATAAAATTATTTAAATTTTCTCACACGTGATTTATCTTCCAGTTACGAAAAAGTCTGTAGATCATTTACAATAACGCATCGTCGATCAAGATGGAAATTTAATTAATTTTCATGGTGAAGTCATAACCTTTCACATTACACCTCGAAAGCGTATGATGGGAGTTGTTTACGATTCAAAGAGTGGTAGGGGCTATATAAGCACTGAAAAATGCAACCCCACCATCAGTCGTCGACTGAAATTTAAAACGTCAACATGGCGAACTCCAGTCATTAATCGTCATCGGAAAGCGAAAGCTTTAACACGTCAAAGCATAAAGTTCCTAAAAAGTCTTGGGTTAAGAGTAGTCCCTGGTGGAAAATAAATTGCCAAATTTTTTTTTGCTGCTTTCAACGAAACAATGGAGAGCATTCTAGAAATACAGTCACCTGTCGTCTTCGATGAATCTTTGGCTCATTACGAGATCCACGCTCATCAACCCTACACTAATTCATCGTTCAAAAATAGTATTGAGATTCGTATATCAATTCAACATCAAGACTTGTGCCTTTTACCATCTCGCAGCTCATTACACATTTGGTTTTCCGGATATCTTAACCTAAAAGCATTAGAAATGCGCTTTTTTGTTATATTTGACCACCTGTAACATGACAAAGGATGTTTTCTGGGCAATTCTGACCACAGTTCCTAACAGAGCAACTCTTTGGCTACAAATCTCAATATTCAAAATTAATTTTATAATTTTTTTAACGGAGATATCGTCGTTTGAAAAATGTTGGATCTGAACATTCTACTATAAGCATATAATAACACGAAACTCAATATTCACTTCTCATACCTATAAATACGCACACATAATAACATCAAAAGTAAGAGAGTCCGCATATAGCACAGTGATCAGTCTGCTGAAACTCCATAACCTCAAACTCGATATTTCCTGAGCCAGTAAGAATCCATATGTCGTTTCTTGAGTAATACTCAAACTAGAACATTTGACGGAATCACATCAATCCGATTCTGAGCATGACTGTCAATGTCATTTCAAAGTCAATTTTGTTTTTTTTAAATAGGAACCCCTATTTTTGACAACAGAAATCAAAAGAACGGGAAATTTTGAGTCTAGATAATCTCGCATAACCCCCATCCGTTCTCCCGTAACCCCCTCATTAACCTAGAAAATTTTTAGGTTACATTTTTGAAAAGGTCAAAATTATTCTTTTTTTTTAATTTTTTGCGCATGACCTTCAACATTTTTTCTAAGTAACTGCAAACATGCGTATATTTGCATAAAAGTGCGTAATATACAAAATCTTTAAGTAATAATTTATAAAGTTGGACAAATTGAAAATATGCAAGAATTTAAATTCAATCAAGTTTTCAAATATTAGCAAAAGTTTTTAAAATTTGCGAAGCTCTGCAAAAATTTGAAGTATTTGAAGTTCATATCGGCGAGTTGCAGCTATATTCAACGCAGAATATCGTATACCATTGCAACCAGGAATTTCACAAAAAACAGTAGGAGGAACTGTTTGTTGTTTTGAGCAAACTGGTATTGTCAAAAATCGCCCCAAAAGTGGAAGGCCAAAGACAGCAACTGATGAGGAAACCTCATTGAATAGAGCATCATCTTTCGTTGAGAATCTTGTAACCTATATCAGGCAGGTATTTTATGAACGGAATGTTAATAGAAGTTAGGTTCAGAAAATAATGAAACTGTTGAAGTTTCATCCATATAAATCAAATTAGTACAAGAATTGAATGATGATGATTTCAATCGAAGACGGAAATTTGCAGAATTAATGATGAACCGTATAGATGCGAGATAATATTTTTTAAATGAAATAATTTTTTCCGATGAATGTACCTTTCAGTTCGATGGCAACGTTAATCCTCATAATTTTGGGTTCTGGATACCGGAGAATCCATATTGGTTATGGGACTCATATACACAACATCCACAGAAACTAGATGTTTAGGCACATATAACAAATAATAGAATAGTAAGGCCATTATTCATTGCAGGGAATTCGTCAGCAATGTTGAGGAATCAAATTGTACCTACAATAAATGAAATTGTCGACTATAACTTTAACATCACTTACTTCCAACAAGATAGGGCTCCCCCTCATTATGCAAGAAGTGTAGGAAATTATTTAAATAAAATATTTCCAGGATGAGTGATTGGACCGAGAGGAAGTATTAAGGGCCATCACGTTATCTGATTTGTTACGACTAGATTACTTTTTGTAGAGCTACGTCAAAAATAAAGTTTATGTTACAAAACCAACTTGGAGGAATTAAGGCAACACATAGTTGATGCGATTTAGACGATCCCAAATGATATGATTTAAAGGACAATTTCAGCATTTTATGATCGCATAGGACATTGTTAACTAAAAAATGAAAGACATTTTGAACAAGAACTTTAATAATAACTTACAATAAGTGCCTATTATTTTTCAAATAAATTTATGTACTTTTTTTCTCTTTTAATCTACTATTTTGTAATTAATGTTAAATTTTATTTTAATAAAGAATAATTCTCTTCAATTTAATTAAAAATTTTGGAAATGTGATTTGTTTATTTCTTATATATATATATATAAGAAACTTAAAAAATCAATAATACACATTTCTAAAATTTATATATATATATATATATATATAAGAAATGAGTAAAAAACAAGAATTGATTAATATGTTATTTTTGCTTTTTTATTTATTTCAAACTTCAATATAAAAAATAATAACATATCATCACGACTTTTGGGAGCGAGCATCCATCTACTAAAAGCCAGCGCGTTTTTAAAGGCACATGGTGGATTCGATAGATACGCATTGTGGTTACTGCATACGGAAATACTATCGTTTGTTGAGTTTCTTGAGTAATGGACAACCCAATTCTTTTAACGTTAACGGCAGTTGTTCTGTAAGAAAAGAAAAAAGAAAAAAAGGAAAAATAATCATTTGCAATATAAATGTAATTTTTTTTACGATGATACGCGTCAAAAAGAAACTTACTGTGCATTGGTAAACAAATTTCTTAACTATTTTCTTTTTTCAAGACCTTTGACAAAAATGGTTGCTCCATAAAGTATTTTATTCAATATTTTTCCAAAGTCATTGTACGGTAAATCGCTAGATTCCCACGGAATACCGTGAAAATTTCTTGCTAACCACCGGTTTTTAAATTGATTTTTTTATTAACCACTCCCATGGGTAAGGTGATTTAAACAGAAGCATTGATGGAGCTTGATCTTCTTCCAGAAGTCAAACAGCAATCTTCTTGAATACGAATTCGTTCAAGGAAGTTTTGAAACCCACTATGTCTATAAGAAAATCCATTGTAATAACTGAGAAATCGGCATTAATACAGTCGAATGAATGCCTCTTTATGCTAGGCTTGCACTTCTTGATTACCCACCAGTTTTTTTTCTTTCTAATCGATTAGATTCTCTTCTGCTTGAAATAACATTTTTTACCACCACTATAATTTTTGGATCAATCACAACCGTTCACCCTTCTCCTCCCCTCTATACGTTTGCCAATCAATCGGCAATGATGAGTAGCGAATATAATGCTGGATTTGTCAAATCAGAGCCTTCCTACTGAATTTATTAGAGCCTTCCTGCGTTATCATAGCAGGCGTTGTTCCATGAAGTGGTTTCTAATCCCCCAGGAGGGGTGGGAACCTCCTTGTCTCACCCTTCTGGGCAAAAGAGGGTTCAGCACTCCCTAATGAAACTAAAGCGTTGCGTGCGGATATATCAACTTCCAGACCGCGAGGTTCTTTCGGCTTTGGATGTAATTTTCTCGGAACGTTTCAGGAATTCGCCTCGAGTTTCCGTCAACGTTATTGTCGGGTGCTGTCATGGTAGGAGCTGTATGATTTGTTGGCTCGTCGAACGTAGGGTATTATTGAATTGATAGAGGATTACCTAACTGCGTTCAAAAGCATCCTGAGACAAATAAGACCTTTCACGCCTGAGAGGAAACAGATCCGACTGGCGAAGGTGGAATTGAACTCGGAGAACAGGAGGTTTAGAAAAGGTCAGTTTACTCCCTGCGTGTTATAGAGTATTACGGGGAAAAGCTGGAGAAATACCGCGAGTAAGAGAAGACGTGGCACCCATCTTCTGTCCAGGACAACCTGCCGATTGAAGTAGCAGCTTACCCTGGCAAAGGAAAAAAGAGCCACGTGATGTCCAATGCCATGGCTGCGCCAATGAACGTACCTTCGGCTAGAAAGTCCAAGGCAATAAAGAAAAGGATGAGAAAAACCTCTGGTACTACAGCGATTAGGGGTTCGTCAAGTAGCGACTCCGGGGTGGATCGATGTCTGGCGAGCAGTACCATGCAGCAGCAATACTCCAATCCATTGACCAGGGTAAATCGCAAAAAACCAGCTGAAAATCTTCAAGCAGCCCCGTCTTTGCAGGCATCAACGCAGGCTGCGCAACGACAGCAAAGTCCAAAAAACAGGCGAAACTGAATGGCTTTAAGGAGAAAGTATTACGATTGTACTGGCGTGGACCATAGGATATCTGAGTGCCCGAATGTCAAATCGAATTCAGGACCAAGGCAACTAAGTACTGAGAAGTACGGTTTGCTTTCGGTGTAGCAATACGGCTCATTATGCCCCGGTTTATCCCCTTAGTAGTTCGAGCGAGTCATGCCAAGTGTGTCAGGCCCCAAATTGCGCATTCAATACTTGCGTGAACTGTGAGCCAGTTCGCAAGTAGCCGAAAACCAGGTCAGCAGGGAGTGGGAGCCCGACGGTCTCTGCGGTGGCTTGCGGTGGGGTGCCACCGTCGAAACACGACGAATTTGACTTTTAGGTGAATGTCCTGGAAGTAAGAGGGATGAAGACGGATGAGAGGTATTGGCGGGAACTCTTAAAGCGACTCAAGAGCCGGGATCGGCTTGTCGAACGTCTAATCTTGGTCGCTGTGGGGCTGCTCAACAGCAACCGGAGATTCACCACACAAAGACTCTCTTTCGCTCGTCCTGGACTTGCTCTCCCTTGGCGCGCCGTCTGACTTATCTCGCGCCTTAACCTGATTAGTGTATGGTCACTCCTCAACTGCCCTCAATACTTCCAGCGCTCTCCTGATTCTCGCGACGCGACTCGCGCTTTCACGTTCTCGCTTGCTCCTCTTCCTCTCTCGCTCTCTCTCTCACGCTCTTCTCGCTCTCGCTCCTTCTCGCGCTCTTCTCCGCTGGCCGCGCTCTCCCCTCTCCAGGCCCTGCAACGACACGAGCGCGTGAATGCTATGTCATTCGTAGCCACGCTCGGCCGCTACTCCGTGCGAGGAGAGTGCCGCGCACAAGGCTAGGGAACATCACTATCAGCTCTATCACAATCTGTTGTAAATTCATTTACGTGAAAGGCAAGGGGAACTCACTATTAAAAAGCTCCCCGAAGTGAGAGGCAAGGGGAACTCACTATAAAAAAGCACCCCGAAGGGAACAGATTCTTTCTACGTCCACGTCGTTATTCCTGAATAGCGTTAAAAGGAGGATTAGGAGTTACAAGATCTTCGAACTTGAATTGTTCCCACCCGTAAAATTTATTGCCCTTTTTTATTCCAGTATAAAAAATAGGGGTTCTCAAATGAAAAACTGAGGTTGGTCTTGAAATAACCTTGAAAATGAGGTTCAAGATCAAATCAGAGGTCACCGTTGGGTTCCTCTTTGAAGGTTACATAGGGTATAACATTTGTTTCATGACTAACCTCATGCGGTTTTTCGAATTTTCCGGGGTTTCCATACTTTTTCCTCAGTACGACCATTTTCAACGGCAATACAGCCAGGTAAAAAGCGTTAAAAAATTTGGAATTTTTTTTTGATCCTTTAATTTTTTCCACTAGTGTACTTTACGTAATATCATTTAGTGCAGTCAAAAAATAAATTTTGAACCAGAGGATTCTATTTGAATATTCTTGTTGAACGAAACGCATAGTTCTGACTTACATATGACTATTCTTAAAGTCAACGCTTTACGTGTAGATTGTAATATTACTACAGGCACGAGGCCTGCAATGGCTCGGTCGGTAGGGCGACGGACTCGCACCCGGTAGGCCCGGGTTCGATTCCCAGTTCTTGCTGATACAAGCACCTCTGAAAAAAGTTTCATGTGCTTTGTTCTGAAACACATTGCAAGCCTCCGTCGCTAATTAGCACTGATGGAGCATAAATAGAGCGACGTTAAAATAAAAAAAAAAAAAAAAAAAAAAAATTACTACAGGCTCTTACATAAACGATCGTAAAGTACATACTATACTTGAATTTTTCCCAGCAGTATTACCTATATATATGATATAAGATTATAGAAGTATCCTTTCATGTTATTTACTTTCCGATCGCTGCAAGGAGCATTGATTATTTTTAAATTCGTATAGTGGATTCAGACAGAAACCTAGTTAACTTTCGAGGATAAGTCATGACAATGCTAGTACATATGAATGCTATATAGCAAATGCTGATGAATTTGCTGCAGTAGCCGATGAAGATTCGTCTTGTCCAAACAACAACCAACAAGCCTGAAGTATCACATCCTGTAGCACTCTGCAGTGTGGGATATTTGTTGTTTTTTTAATAACTTTCTCCGGCATCCTTTCGAGTCATCCTCAGCACAACGGATTCTCAAAATCAATCTCAACTCGATTGCAACTTGATCGCAACTCAATTTAAAATCAACTGCCACTGAATCTCAACTCAACTGCAACTCAGTTTCAGCTAACCTCACTTCTTACTTTGATCTCCAATGTATTCTCTCCCCTCTCCATACGCTTTCTCACCCTCAGAAGCTGCGCGACACATCCTTTCTTATCTCTCAAACTACTAATCCGCACTTCAAATCAATAAACCAGGCATTAGTAATGCGCTAAGTAAATTACATCGATGCCCGGTTTAACAAACAGCGCACTGAGACAGCCTGAGGCCAGGGATAACAGGGAAATCGCTATTTAAGCGGATTTTCCGTCACAATATAATCTATACCTTCTAAAGAAACATTCGAGTCTAATTTATTCATAACATACATATAATATGAGCAAATTAACTTATTTAAGTATTATTTGATTACATTACTTTGTATTAAATACAGTAATCAATATATTTGTTATTTTTAATGTTAAAAAATGTTAAATGCATAGAGAATTCAAGCACTAAACACATCTGATAAATGCAGTTTGATTACAGATGCTGCAATGTAAATCACAATAATTAAAACAATAATCTGCTAGAGTAGGATATAGTTTTGGCTTACCTATAGTATAACTAGCTTTCTACTAATCACGTTTAAATAAATTAAAAAATGTGGTATTAAAAATTGATTTTTAGTCGAAAACTGAAATTTCAAAATGTTGTTTCTGAAATAAAACTTGATATCATATTGATTAAGAATAATTATACCAGAAAAATATATAAGAAAATTTTTCAATGGTAGAAATCTATAAACATTGTAAAAAACGTCGAGTAAAAGATCTTATTTCCGGAAAGAGCTCTGAGCGTCGAGTGTGAAATCGTGCGAGAAATGCGAACGAGGAATATCGGTTTTAGTAAAATGATCTGGTGAGAGTAAATAAAGACGCAAGTTAGGAAATAATGTAAATTCGAGTAGCTGATAAGTGCACGAAAATAGCGCTAGGCATTGAAAGTAAAAGTGAGAATAGAAGAAACGCGTAGCATGAGAAAAGACGTACGCGTTCACGAAAAGCGCGACTCACGGTCCCCGTACATTCAGCTTGAGTTCGGACCTTCGGTCGAAATTCGAAGACGTATAAAAATGAAAAAAAAATCGAAATCCACCGCTGCTCTCGGATCTGATTTTCATCAGACAGCATGACAAAAAATATGGAAATGAATCCACAGTTGCGTAGTTGATTAGATTAGCTTGCTGTTAGAGAGTAAGTTTGTGGCGCAACAATGTACAATTAGTTCAGTAATCCTAACTAATGATAGTATTAATTGCGAAACATCTAAATAGTTGCTTATAGATTATTGTTCATAGATTAACCATGTAGCGAAACCAGAATCGAGCCCTCTACAACTAATTCATTGGAGTTGATTGTGAGAGAGGAGAGGACGTACGGATGTGATCTTCGGTGTAGCGCATGAGAATAAAACAGCGACGAATGAGCTTTAAGGAGCGACGAATGATGCAATGATGAACACCAGAGCAGCTTGTCATAGACCTGCGATCGAGTCAACGGTACCACTCTCGGAGCTCAAACTCGACCCATGAACGCGTAGGAGTGTGGGATGTATTACGTCGCCCTGAAGTCAGAAATCTCAGATTCACGGAGCTTACTCTCCGAAGGCTGTAGACCCCGTGTGGCGTTCGCTAGTGGTCGTGTGGGTCATTTCATCTTACTTGATGAGTTACGGATAGGGAAATGATATGACTTGTCTCTAAGACCGATAAGCTGGTGAATGAGTGCGAGTGGGAGAATCGGAGGACGAGAGAGCAGGAGTGTGACATATGTACCAACGTGCCTGTAAAGCTCAATACATGTGTATACAGCGGAATAGCGTAGGTGGCTAGACTGAAGAGAAAAGTCGGCAGCAAGTGAGGTGAGACAGAAAAGAAAAATACTATACATTCGGACTCAGACGAGGTGAATTGTGCCTCCCTCTCCACTTTGCACGCGCTACGTTTAATTTAGATTAGTTTTTCTTATGAAATAATGGCTTTTTCCTCACAAGATGATGTTTTTCATGCCGACTATTTAGTTTTAGCTTATATGTAAGGAAATAGTTTTATCGTGTACGAGGTGTGTTCAAAAAGTAAGGTGACTTTTCAAATTTCACGGGCAACGTACTTTCGATTATCGATTTTTTTGTTTTGTTATGTTGGTACACTCTTCCCAAACATCTGTACCAAGTTTCAAGTGTATAGCATTTTTTGTTTGGTTGTGAGAGGCGTAAAGGTTATAAGTGTTTTGCGTGCTCGGCGATTTCTTGCTATCGAAAAATATGGATCAAAGGATTTGCATCAAATTTTGTGTAAAACATAAAATAAAGTGCTCCGAAACACTTGAAATATTGACGGTGGAAAACGGTGAAACTGTTCTGAGTAAAAAAAATGTTTATAAGTGGTACAAACTCTTCCAAGATGGCCGGGAAGATGCCAATGACGAGCCTCGCTCTGGACGCCCAAGCACGTCAACAACTAATGAAAACGTTCAAGCAGTGAAGAAAATTGTTCTAGAAAATCATCAAATCACTATCAGAGAAGTTGCTGAGAATGTTGGTATATCGCTTGGCTCGTGCCATGAGATTTTTTCTAACGTTTTGGGCATGAGACGTGTGTCAGCGAAGTTTGTTCCGAAATTGCTAAATGGCCTAGCCGGATAAGATGGTCGAAAATGCCCCCAACGGTTAAGCCAAGCGGAATATGGCATCTTGTAGGGCTTGATTAGAAACTCTTCTGACCAAATTTTCAGATCCCTAGGTGGCCAGGGGCACCCTGTAGGTCCAAAAAAGGATTAAACCGTTTTTTTGAGATAACTCGGCTTCTATAATAGCTAACGGAACCAGCCGAACGGCAAAAAATTTGTCTTAGAAAGATCTATATACTAGAATTTTTCCAGATTTTTTGGCACCAAATTCAAATTTTTAGAACGGTTTATAATTTTTAAAAATTGAAAAAAAAAAAAAAACAAAAAATAACTCCGAGCTTGAAAAAATTTATTTTGTTTATTTTATATTTCTCTATATATTCAAATTTTTTCGGGTTTTCTCAAGTGGTGGAACATCGACAAAAAAATTAATAATCATTTTTCGATCATTTTTCCTACGTTTCCGACGTTTCACTCAATTCCATCGATCGAAAATCATTCATTTTTCTATATTTTGTCAATTCTATAGTTACTGCGGTTATATCTGATGTCTTTATACCATCTAAATGTAGATTGAAATTGAGTTACTGAATGTAGGTCCTTATTTTGGAGTCTTTGTCTTGAAAACGCGTAGAGATTATTTTTTGCAAATAATTGTATTTCTGATATCAATGAGGCAGTTTGCCTTGTGATGTCTCCGGGTAAGATGGCGAATACCTGGGGACAAAAATGTACAGGATTCATATGGGAGTCGGATATACTATCTGGTTCAGCATTTTTTCTGTCTTGGAAGGCCGAAATTAGCGGGTTATCGACCGAGCATTTCGGCCCGCAAGACATAAAATGTCTTATGGAGCTGGAGATTCCTTCAAGTTGAGCTGCTGCATCTATTGAATGTGAAGTATTTACTAGTATCGTTATTTTTTACATATTCCAAAGTGAATGATTGATTCTAATATTCATAATTTTATATACAAATTATTTCACTCTTGATTGCTGTGTTTACGTACTGTAATTCAGTATAAATGTATCAATTTGTAATAACAATATGATCTGAAGGAAAGTGGAATGCGGACTCGGCCTGAAAAAACGGACCGGTCGAATTTATTAAACAAACTCTTGACAGCCTTAGACCTAGGTCAAACGTACATACTTCCTGCATCAAATCAAATAAAAACAGGCCTTTGCAAAAAAAAATGTTTTGTAACTGAAGGTTTCCTTTTATGTAATTAAATCCATTTTATTTAATATACAGTGAATCAGTGGAATTTATTTTCAAGAAGAAAATAATCTATAACAATAATAATAGATTCAGGATTTGAGCATAGGTGTGTAGTTTTTAATTATTTATGTGACTATTTTTCAATAAAGTTTATGAAGCATATTAAGAAATTATCATTGAAATCAATATGTATAGAAAAGATGGAATATATTTATTTATTTTACAGTAAATAAAAACTCCAAGTTTCTTCTCTATTAATAGTATTCTACCTTTAATACGTTTATATTCATTCAGTAAATTATTGAATACATTTACTGAAACCATGTATCTTTGTTTGTTTATTATAATTTCACTACTCTTTGGTATTTGTAAGACTTCAAATCGGGTTTTCTATTAGTTGAGCTATAACAAAAATAAAATATCCAATTTTTTTATTAAGCCTTACATGTTGATATTCCACTTCATATTAAAGTCAAAATTCCACCCTAGATAATAACAACTTCCTGTTAGTTTTATTCTATTATTTGCTATAAATATATTCTAATCAATGGACACATTGTTACTGCGTACCAAAAAAACAGAAGTTATCAACATTTTGATTCTTACTAAATCAAGTGTCATCTGCATATGTTATAATAAGATGATCAAGTTGAACAAGAAGATCATTAAGAGGACCAGCTAGTGTTAAAGCTAAAATTAACGAAATAAATATTCAAAGTAGAATTATTGAGAATTGTATAGTAATGAATTTTTACTTCTGACATAGACTCCGTAACCTACTGTTTCATATACTTACGTATGTCTAGTTACTGGTGGTATAGCTGGAAATGTCTTGCCAACCAATTATTACCAACAATCATTTTTCGTAGACTTTCGAGAAATCTCTCTGGGCTAGATTATTTTGCATGGAGGTTTCATACACCTTTTTTAAAAAATCAACACTGAAGAAAAATAATTTTAAAGTATGTGCACTATGTTTTACTAATTTGATTTATGAATCAGAATCTTGTCGCTATATACTTCTTGAGCTATATATTCAGTTTAAATTGATCATTTTTAATGTTTATACGATGCTCCACCATGAAAATATCAAATATATCCAATATAATGTATTCGACCAAACATCTTTGGTTTCTAGTCAGAAATCTAAAAGTCTTTCCTGACAATCAACTTTTATTGAACTTCACACATGTATTCTACATATAAAAAGAAGAATTTTGGTCACCTCCAGAATTTCTTAGACCATTTCAAATCCAAGTTATTGCTAATTAAAGGTTTTTTAAAACCAATTTTCAAAAAGTTTCATGCCTCTACTACTTTGAGCAAAAAAATTGCTTGAAGGCTCATTTTCTTCCTTCAAATCAATAGAACAAAGTCTTAGATCCCAATTTTTTTCCAGGTATTTTTTACAGCAAACTAAATCAAAGGATATCAAGCAATTACATAGAAAATACTATTTTTCAATATAATTAATCTATAAATTCTGTATATATTGGTTTTGTTTGAAAGCCACCACTTTTCTAAAACCAAGACTTTGTTCTATGGGTCTTGAGGAAGAAAATGAGCCTCCGAACAATTTTTTTTGTCAAAGTAGTATACTTACGCAAGGATTATTTTTAAAAATGCCTTTAAAAAAACCTTAAAATATTAATAAATTGGGTTTGGCATTGTCTAAAAAATCCTGCAGGTAACCAAAAGTCTTCTTTTTTCATGTGCATACACACAAAGTTTCAAGAAAGTTTAATGTTAGGAAAAAATTTTAGGATGTTGGTCAAATCTAGTAGCAACCCACCTTAATATGATTTCAGTTGTAATTTCACTTTTCAAAAATATTCAAAAATATTCATGAAGATCCACTTCATTTCCATTCGAGTTTTGTTGAATAAAACCTGTAAATAATAACAAAGCACTCACAAAGAGTCATATTCTACCTATTATTACAATACTAGAGTTCATCAATACTCATCTGAATGGGTGTCATGTTTTTGAGTATACATTGAAAACTGTACTTGTCTTATTACTGAAAACAATTAACTCACACAATAATATTAACAAACATGCGAAGTGTGCAATCTATTAAGAAGAGTAGAAGACAAGATACTGTAAACAGTAAATATAATGACATGTCCAACTAACCTTAATGCTACAGGGGGTCTAGGCAGAGTGTGGCCAAACCGCGTCTCTCGCGTTGATTGGTCGAGCCAGTTTTGGGACAATATGGCGTCCATCCCCATGCATTAGTATATCTACATATATAGTGCAGCTTCGTTTCCAGTATGTTTACGTTATGGACTGAAACTATTGACCTTGATTCTTGTTGATTTTTACATTCGCATCGATTTAGTAATTTAGTCAAGTACTTGATAAAATAAAATGATGTGTTGAAAACAATATTGCACCTCGCTGACATTGATGCAAATACTTTGATTTGCATTATTTATTATGTATTTATATATATATATCCTTATTTCTATAGACGTAGATGGTTTATTTTTGCACTGAAGTTCCATTTCAATATTCATTCTTTTTCATGTAGTGTATTAATCAGATGAATAATCAAAAAGTGAAACCCTGCATTGAAACTAAAACCTAAAGGTATTTCATTTTGGCTTGCGCGCGCCCGTATGACGTCACATTTGAGACAATATGGCGGCCATTGGCCACACTCTGCCTAGACCCCCTCTACTTAATGCAATCCAACAGACCTTTATTATTGTGTGACAGATCGAGACGTCACGTGTCGTAATGGGCATGAGGTATGATCGTATGGATCGTATGGATCAATTCATTGTATTTTAATAGTGTAGAACCTAAATCATTTCTTGATGAAATTAAGTCAATTTCGATAAATATATTTTTTAGATAAACCAACGCCCCATGATATAAAACTTAATGTTTCATCCGTTTTCTATTTCTTTCTACTATAAAACTTAATATGTTTTATATAAGTGATTTCTATTCAATTTCAGGTTCATTATGTCTTCCACTACAAATACAAAACAACGTTACAAAAATTGTATTAGATGCAACTTGAATGAAAGAAAATCAACGGGCTACAAAAGGTTTATTCAATCACAATCTGTGGTGGATGATTTGAAAAAATGTCTTAACGTTGATGCTGAAATTGACAATTTTATCTGTAGCAAGTGTTACGCTGTTTTTTCACGTAAGAGGAGTAGGTTGACAAAAGAAGAGGCGACAACAACAAATCAGTCTGAAGATAGAGTATCCCAATCGTTCAGCCAACTATCTGTTTCTTCAACAAATTCGTCTCAACAAACTGATCCTGGAGATCCTCCTATATTGTTTACTGAACGAAAGATAGTCGAGGAAGACGAAATAGAATTACCTATACCAAGATGTATTGCCACACATAAATATTGCTGTATATGCAGAAAAGATGGCAGTACCAATGGAAGCCCGGTTGCAAGTTTTCACTGTGAGGAATATTTTCATTCCCGCTGGTAATCGATGTTGCAAAGATCATCTTATTAAAAAACGTTTATACGAAGAAGTTATGAATAACATCATAGCAACATCTAATGTTAGCAGTATGAAAGCTTCTGATGTTTCTAATTTTTTACAAAAGTTCAGAATAGATGTTGATAAAGAGCTTACTGACAAAGTTGGAGATTTTTCTTTACCTGAAAATCGTCTCATCATTTTCACGGGCTTGACATGGGAAAATCTTTTCGAACTGCGTGCAATGATGACATCACTACGTAATTCAGATTCTCGAAATGTCACTCAAGCCATCGTCGTATTTTTATTCAAACTGCGAACACGCATCTCTAATAACGTTATTTCTTCTGTGCTCGGTTTGGAGCGTCCTCAAGAAGTGTCTGATTTTTCAGCTTCAGTATTAGAATCATTTGAAAAAGATGTGCTACCATCTCGTTTTGGTATAAAAGCAGCGAACCGACAGTACTTGATAGAAAATCACACTGCTCCAGTCGCAAAATTATTACACGATTTGAACGATAGTCAACTGGGTTTAGTATGTGACGGTACATATCTTAGGCATGAAAAAAGTACAAGTAACGAATATCAACGTAAATCGTATTCAGGTCAAAAAAAAGCTCCGTTGTGCAAACCCTTTACAATTTGCACAACTAATGGTTATATAGTAGACATGTTGGGCCCGTATTATGCGAATGTTAACGATGCAAAAATACTTGAAGATATTTTTAATGATCCTGAAGGTTTAGTCTCTCTTTTAAGGCCTGGTGATAAATTTTTTTGGACAGAGGTTTTAGAGATGTTATTTGAAAGTTAACTGAAATGGGGTATGAAGGACTCATGCCAGCATTAAAAGGTCAACGAAAACAGCTAACAGCCACTGAGGCAAATAATTCACGCATGGTTACAATTGTACGTTGGGTCGTTGAAGCAGTCCACGGTGTTATCAGCCAAAAATACAAACTTTTACATAATCAATTTGACAATAAAATGATTCCGCACGCAGGAACATACTGTCGCATAGCTTGCTTTCTTATCAATCTATTTGGGAAAAGATTCGTCTCTAGCATTTCTAGTAGTGAAGAAGTGGTTAACCTTATGAAAAGGAAAAAAGACACGGGCAACAGCTTGGCGGAAGAAGCGGAAAGTGGAAGATGGAGTAGGCGAAAAACGAAATTCATGAAACTAACTTCAAACGATATTTTAGATTTTCCAGAAATGACAGAAGAAGATTTGAAAATTTTTTTCACAGGAACGTATCAGTTGAGCCAAGCAATTTCGTATTTAGCTGAATTAATTCATGAAGAGGGTCGAGTAAATATTGATTATCTGAAGGAATCATCAAGTGTACTCAAAATTCAAGTTCGTTCTCGCCACATATCTGCCAAAACATATAATTGCTACATAGAATATACTCCTAATTCGATTGGATATGGTGGAGTCAAAAGATACTATTGTGAATGTGCAAATGGAATGAGAACCGTTGGTTGCTGTTCACATATAGCTTCAGTAATTTACTTTTTATCGCATGCTCGATACTTGTCTAAAATTATAAGGCCGGCTGAAAAATTGACAAAAATCTACCAAGAAAAAGAAATAGTTCCTGTCATAAATGATGACAGCGATGAAGATTAAATAAATAGTAGAATAAACGCCTCTTCAAAACGATCTACTTTGGTAATTTATTTTTATCCTCTTATTTGCTGTTGGTACTGTTAAGCTTTTGTGATTTTATTATGAAAAAAAAAGATAACATTCGTATCAATCATATGGAATTCCAACATTGTGGAACTTGCTCATAAAAAATATAGAAATATATTCAATCGTAATATTTTATTGATGCATCTTATATCAATTTAGTTTGGAGAATATTAATCGGAAGTTACAAATCCTTTGCGATATGTAGAATAGAGTAATTTTCCGATAACCGTTACCATATTTCTTCTCTGTGTACAATAACTGATAAATATCATTCACTATATTACACGGAACGTTGTAGAAAAATTCTCAAAAAATTATCCGCTGATTTATTCATCTCACTGAATATATAATCGAATAAGAGGTTCAGCCAATGATCAATCTACATTTAGAAGGTATAAAGACATCATATATAACCGCAGTAACTATAGAATTGACAAAATATAGAAAAATGAATGATTTTCGATCGATGGAATTGAGTGAAACGTCGGAAACGTAGGAAAAATGATCGAAAAATGATTATTAATTTTTTTATCGATGTTCCACCACTTGAAACAATCTGAAAAACTTTGAGTATATAGAGGAATATAAAATAAACAAAATTAATTTTTTCAAGCAGGGAGTTATTTTTTGTTTTTTTTTTCAATTTTTAAAAATTAGAAACCGTTCTAAAAATTTGAATTTGGCGCCAAAAAATCTGGAAAAATTCTAGTATATAGATCTGTCTAAGACAAATTTTTTGCCGTTGGGCTGGTTCCGTTAGCTATTATAGAAGCCGAGTTATCTCAAAAAAACGGTTTGATCCTTTTTTGGACCTACAGGGTGCCCCTGGCCACTTAGGGGTCTGAAAATTTGGTCAGAAGAGTTTCTAATCAAGCCCTACAAGATACCATATTCCGCTTGGCTTAACCGTTGGGGGTAGTTTCGACCATCTTATCCGGCTAGGCCCTTTTGACCAAAAGAACCGTCGCATGAGCATCGCTCAAGAACTGTTGAATGACGTGAACGACGACCCAGATTAACTCAAAAGGGTCATAACTGGTGACGAATCATGGGTATAAGTAGTAGATAAGCAATGTATGTTCTGGGACACAAAGGAGCCGACAAAGGATGCCGCCAATGTATAAGGATATGTGTATGTTCTGGGACACAAAGGAGCCGCCCGATGAAGGTGTCACGGTAGTGTTGCTGTGTGTCAAGCTGTGTTTCCATGGCCTCCCATAGTCCTACCGGTGCGAGAAATGCCGTACCATCAATTCTCACCACTTCCATAGGTACTTTTACCTGGGCGTCCTTCAGCCATAATTCATCCTCATCGGGATCCAAAACTACGCGGAACTCTCTTATAAAGTTCGCGCCTACATAGCAGTCATCCGTGAGCAGTGGCGTAATGGCGTTTCTTATCTTTCTAGTGATTCCCCCTACCTTAAAGGGGAACATTACGTGACCAATGATGGGGTATGGACGCCCGTCGGTGAGCCTTGCGTTGCCTGCCCTGGTCACATTCAGTCCGAGTCCAATCTCCTATGTCAATCTCAGCCCTAACTGACCCATTACCGTCGATGAGGCGCCGGTATCATAGAGTGCTCTAATCTTAAAGTCACCTATGTCTACCCGCAACCACCATCTGGTCTCATCCTCTTGGTCGTATCCACGAGTCGCATTCTCTCTTCCATCTCTCGTGCTTTTCAGCGGCTTTTTCCCTTCAGCCGCTGATACAATGACGGGCTTGTTCCTATTCGTGGACTCCTTAGGCAGGGGAAATTTTTGTGTGGAGGAATCCGAACCTTTCAGGTCTTCGGGTTGCTCGATCCACATAATAATCGAGTCTTCTCCTTCCTCCACAACTTGAATGTAGCCACTTGGTCCTTCCAGGATGACCACCCCCCTACTCTGCCGAGGGCTGGCATCGGACTCGATCGCCTTCTGCTCCGTTGTACTGCTAAGTCCCGGGGTCTCTCAATGCCCTCTTATAACCTGTTTGGATTCCTGGGTCGCCGACAACATGCTCTTTCCAGTTGACGACCTGCGACGAGTGGTCGAGTTCACTAGAGGCGAGAAGATGACTTCTTCTCTTCGCTCTCCTTGCCGTTTCCCTTAATGCAATCTGGGCAGAACTAACGGCTGAATCCCAGTTTGCTACAAGCGAAACGCCTCCATCTGCCTCTGTCCTTCTCGCCGCTCGCCAGGAGATCTGGAAGGAGGTGAATTTCTCGTTCTCCCACGCCATCGGCTTTTGTTCTATTCTGGAGGGCTGTCCTGCCTTTCCTTGGCCATTTTGCGCAGGAGCCTCTCTATGCCCTCTAGTCGTTCCTCTACCTTCTTATCAGAAATGGAGGTTTGCGCAGCCGAGACCGTTACCTGCTCGGTGGGCCTCCTGGCAGAGTTTTCCTCCTCCTGGCAAAATATATTGTACTGAAATGCCTAGATGGTATTATTTTTATCATTTGCTGTGCAATATTGTACTATGTATAAGTTTATATATATACATATATATATTGTAAGGGTCCAGTATGATTTGTCCCTTTTCTCTCTCTACAAATTAGCAACCCGTCGTGCACGAGAAAATCAAAGAAAAGCGGTAATTGAGCGAAGGCGCTCTCTCACATATATGTAAATGTGTTAGGGCAACTCAGCGATAACAAGACCATATAAGGAGCGTGACGTCACGACCGTGGGAAATTTATTGTTTACAATGCAAAATCGACAATTGCAAAGTTTTTCAAATGAACAAAAGCATTTTTTTAGTTAATTTTGATGCGCTGTTCTTGAATTTCATGTTGTTATAGTTCTCAAATCCGTATTTATTAGTTTAATTTAATTTACAAGTTAATAGTGTTAGTTATATTGCAATAAATAATTATATTATTAATTCGAATATGCGATTACGTTCGTAACGTATTGAAACCGAGAAGCATTTGACACTTTGGTAACCAATTTTTCACTGAGTTATCAATAAATAAAAAATTTATAATTTATTAAAACAATTAAAATTGCGTTGTTAGATAGCGAGTCGATTGTATATATCTGTAAAATTAATGATAATGATTGTCACTAATTTGCTAATTTTTAAATGGCTAAAAAAGAAATTTGCGAATTCGTTTTTTAAGTATTATTCAAAAGTGGATAGCTATATTAATCGTTTTTAATTTAAATAATGTTCCACTAATCACTAGCGATATTTTTATGTAAAAATTTTCCGTAAATTTAATGTAAAATTGGCGTTATTTGATTATCAAACTGTATTACTCAACTCTAAAAGGCGATTTTTCCTCGAGTAACGATTTATGTTAAAAAATTCGTTATTTCATATCTAACTTTGTAAATCATAAAATTGCTATTTCGATCTAGCCATTTTGCGACAAAATATGTGCAAAGTTTATATCAATTTCAAAAATAGCATTGTAGGGGCTACCAAGCGTAGAAAGAAACCGATTTCGCAATTTAGGATTAGGTGGGTAGCAAGGCGTGCACACGCCGGCTACCTGCCCTAATGACGGTCGGGTAATAAATCGCGTAAAAAGAAATCGTCCAGGCGATCCTTTGCCGGGCGACTTTCTCTTTTAGCTAAATGGCTTAAGTCGGTTTGTCGTCAAGGCGGTCATCTGCCGGGCGACTCGCGTTGCGTTTTCTACAGATTTGTAGACACGATTAGTTAGTTAATTTGTACTCTTTTGTAATAGGTGTTAAGAACGTCATTATGTTTATTAGGTCAAGAGTATGTCTAATGCGGCTTATCATTATGCGGTTTGTTAATGTGCGGTAATTGCGAAATTTAAGTGTAATTTAACTTTTGTTTGATTTAATTAGATTTGTTAAAATGCGAATTTGTTTGTGAGTATAATTTATAAATCATTTTTATTTCTTTGCCTCTTCCCCCTTCCCGCCTCAATTGCTATGAGCGAGTGCGTCTCACTTGCCCACCTTTAAACAATGGTTAACGAACGAGCTTTCGTTACACATTTTTCAAATTTGTTGCCTTTCTAATTCAGTGCCATATTATAGTAGTTAAAGTAGATATACCGGGTGTTCCAGACCATCCGTACAGCCATTTTAAAATCGAAAATTCGTGTTTTTGTGAAAAATGTTTCAGATGAAAGTTGTTTACGACAAAGGGGGCCATCTATCTGTATAATTAGTTTTGACCTTGAACATCGTTTTCAAGGTCATTTGAAGGTTCAATTGTCTTTTTTAATGGGAACCCCTATTTTTGACACCGGATTCGGAAAGAGCGGGAAATTTTACGTCCAAAACGGTATTTTTTAATTTTTTTTCATGGCCTTGAGAAGGTCGATTTAAGGTCAAATGCTTGAAAATCTGCCTAAAAGCGTTTTTTTAATTTTTAAGATATCGAAAAATGACCTCTACAAAATTTGTTCAGAACAGAGTGGGCCACCCAATGCACCAAAAACCTTTGACCTTGAACATCGTTTTCAAGGTCATTTGAAGGTCGAATTGTTTTTTTTAAATGGGAATCCCTCTTTTTAACCCCGGATTCGCACATAGCGCGAAACTCAACATAATACCTTATCCAAACGTCGGATTTCACGCTATGTGCGAATCCGGGGTCAAAAAGAGGGGTTTCCATTACAAAAAACACTTCGACCTTGAAATGACCTTCAAAATGAGGTTAAAGGTCAAAGGTTTTTGGTGTATTGGCCCCCTTTGTCGTAAACAACTTTCATCTGAAACATTTTTTACAAAAACACGAATTTTCGATTTTAAAATGGCTGTACGGATGGTCTGGAACACCCGGGACAGCGGTTGGCCTTTTATTGCCAAAATTGTAACGTTAAGCTTTTCTAAATTTCACTCAAAGTTCACACTAGTAGCACAAAATACAATCAGTCTCTCTAACTCTAAAATGCCTTACAGAATGTTCTGAACTCTTGGATTCTATGAAGGCCAATTTGTCTGTAATACAGAAAAATTCACATAAAGATGTTAGATGTGGAGTTCTGACCGTTATTCAATTGAACGATATTTCATACGTCCGTCCATTACTTAAATGAGATGAAGATAGCAAGAGAGAAAAAGAGACAGAATAAGAGAATTAACACGCCTACAGAGTGGTACATGGTATGCATAGGTTGGTAGAGTGTGGAACCTGAGCGAGTGAAATGCTGCTCAGGTATAACAAAAACTTTGATAAGTACAAAATAAGCATGATATCTCTCATAAGTTTGGCCGGGATTAAATTTTTAGAGACAAATTACTCTTACAGCTGAAATGACCGGATTTGTTCCAGTTAAACTGTGCATTCAAATCCACTCGACTGTTAACTTTTAAAAATCCATTTTATTATCATGAATATCGAAAAAATGAAAGGTGCTAGGTTTGATAATTACAATAAAGATATATGATACCTTCTGGTAATAAGACTGTTGCAATACAAGATACTCCTGCAATTACCATACAGAAACATAAAGGCCAACGTCGGCCCCAGCGATCCATTATAACCCAGCAGAGAAGGTAGCTAGGAATTTCGGCTAGTGATGAATATAAAAAGCTGAGATGTTCTTCACTGCCTAAAGCTGGTCCATAATACGATAACCCAACATAAACCATATTATTGGCAAACCTAATGTGATAGAATAAATATAATAATCATTTATTTGAAAAACTTTATAGTACGTATATATTAGAGCTCTATTTAATGCTTAGTAAAAAGTGTTTTTATCATTCCTAGTTAAAATTTTATCTGATTATAAAAACGCATATGATGTGGCAATTAATAATAATACATTTTTGAAACTTGATAAAATTATATACTTTTAAATCAAACACATTTCATATAATAATACATAAAAATAGGCGAGTAAGCATTGAAATCTATAACATAAGTCATTTTTGTAGTATTCGAAAACTCCCAAATACGAACTTAACGATAATAAATTATTTTTGGTGAGTTCAGGGCCGATAAAATCTTATCATTGAATATTCCAGTAGGCAACCGAATAATATACATACATTATGAGGAAATACATGTGAGTAATAAAAGTAATGAATAAACACGCTCACTTATTACATGAAAAATGTGAATGAAAATATTTTCTAACGTATCAAGACAAAAGTATGTAGTTATTTCTTTAGTTATTATATCTTTTTTAATCAAACAGTTTTCTGAGAAAACATATAATGCAATCATTCATTCTAATAATAATTATCGTAAAATAGAGAAACTGGTATAATAAATTTTATACATAAATGTATATTTATTGTGTTTAATAATAATAGGAAAATTACAGTACAGCTTAGCACGTTCTAAATACAATTGTTTTATAGCGAAGTGAGTTGATTCTATCTTAGAATAGATTGAAATTGAAAAATAAGAATCATTTTTTTGGAGTAGAGGATGATTATTTTAAAATGAATTTCATTTATAACAACTTAGCTTAAAATAAACATCACAAACTCCTCCTGTATCACACAAAGTGAAACCTCATACTCATATAGTACTGGCAAAAATTAAGGGAACATAAAAAATTCCTAAATTTTTTGATGATATTGAAAGGGCTGTATTTTTTTATTTTCATTTTTTCTCATTTCCCTACGAGGCCATTGTTGAGAATGAAAGATACTTTTTATATGCTTGACTTTGTTTCGTAGTTCGGCAGCGGAAAGAAACGGAGGCAATGATAAGTGACGTCTTAGGTGGTGAGGGCGTGAAAGGGAGAGGGACAGAGAGACACAGCGGTCTTTCACTTGAGCCCACGGTGCGTATGGAGGACACGATGCTTCTCCAGGTTTTCAATTTTGTTCGTCGTTACCAAGAGTTTCAGCGATCTTTCTAGCCAGAAATTTTTAATATCGCGACAGCAGGTAATTGTGGCTTAATTGGTGACGGCAGTTTTTCGCTGCTAGGAAGAAGTAAAATTAGTCTACAGAAATGTTGATAATATAGGTAAGGATAAATAGATTAAATAATTCATCCGTGATATTTCTTGTGCAAAACTTACGAATATAAGAATAGCGTGATATATTTATCACTGAGATATCGAACTTCGAATGAAAAATGGTCCTATTTCCCTCAATCGCTAATATTTCAGCAACTAATAATCATATAGCAATTAAAGAGGCAGTTTTAAAAACTAAAATAAATTTCCTGTAAAACCTATTTATTGATTATTAAAAAAAATTAATTTTAAAAAAAAGTTTTTTCTTGGAATTTAGATGATGAAGTATTATTAAGTGACACAGTACAGAAAAAAATACTCTCGCTGTCACCTGTGCAATTATTTGAACCTTTTTTCTCTATAGAAATAAAAAATTATATTATTATAAGTAGTGAAGAAAACGAACTGTATTCATCGGTGAACAAATTCGATACATTTTTATGATATTATTGCTATCACCATAAATGATCAAAGAGGGTATTCAAAAATTGACTTGTTAAGTCCTCGACTGTTTCTTCAGCAATGTCTCGAGATGGATTTAACGATATCAAATAAAAATAAAATATTCATAAGCTAGTGATAAATATGATGCTGATAAGGCTTGAAAAGTCTGAGAAATTTTGAATTTATCCAATATAATCTTCAACAATTTAATTTATTTTCAACTTCTTTTTCCATGAAAGAAATTATGGTTCCATTCTTCGGATGCTCGTGCCTAACACAATATTTACTTTGCAAATCGGATAGATATGAAATAAAGCTCTAGGGTTTATGTGGGACAAATAGATACATAGTCAATACTCGCGTATGAACACTTTTTGTGGTAAGAACGAAGCAAGCATTGGAATAAATTTATCGAAGTGCCTACTTGGCTTCAGAGTAGTTTTATAAATGATCAATCCAATTCTACTTGCCTTTCGAAAAGGAAACTATCTTTCTATCATATTTTATTTATTTTTACAATTATTTTACTAGTTTAGATTTCGTTGTTCACTTGGTTTCGATGCTATATACAGTTGTTGGTGTTATTCTTATGAAAATAACAAAAAGACAATGGTGAACTTGTGATAATGCGTCTCACAGAAATTAATTATTAAGCTCGCGCAAAATCCTCTCCCGACAAGAGGATCCGACCGATCATCTGATGCCGTCTAGCCTACTCGCGCACATCTGAGACCTCGCGAAAAAATACTTCAGGGTCTACCAAACTGACGCGCACGACCCTTACGCCCGCGTATAACCACTCGCGCACTCACAACCCGGATCCATACTCCCCCAGGAAGCCAGGCGACGGAAAAGATTGCAGCTGAGATCAGCTGAAGATAGGCAACTGCTACTAAGCTTGCGTTAGACCTGGCTAGACCAAGAGAAGGGCAACCGAGCACGTGAGAACGAGTGAGACAACTGATAGGAGAGTGATCGGACGCGAGCGAAGGGAAATGGGTAGGGTTAACGTACGCGTGTTGAAAGAGACAACTGATAACGACGCGAAACTGACCGACGCACGCGACTTGACCAGCCAATCGGTAATAGGATAAGGGTAGATCGCCAAATGAACTAAAACGACACTACTTAACCAACCAATCGGTAATAGAATAGGGGTGGGTTAACAAATAGGACAAAACCGACGCTATCTGACTAACAAATAGGAAAATTAGGAGCCAAAAACCGACCAGTCATAAAATTGCGCAGGCTGAAATAATAAAATAGACGGTGCTGACAACCGACCTAGCAACAAAATTGACCAGTATGATAAAATCCCGCGATCGCAAGGGGAAGTAAACGAGGAGAAGCGACGCGATGACACGAAATGATGGCAGTAGCCGCCAGACTCTGGAGATACGTGGAAGCCCAGAGAATATACGTGAGTGAGTGAGCAGGAGAACAAAGGACAAAGCACAGCAACAGCAGAGCAGATATACAGCAGCAGCAGAGCAGATATACAGCAGTAGCAGAATAGCACACAGCAGCAGCAGAATAGCATACAGCAGCAGTAGAGCAGTATTCAGCAGCAGCAACAGACTCCAAAACAGGCAGCAGCGATAAAGAGAAAAACCGAGTACTTCCCTCTCTCAACTTTTTACATACGCAATCGTTTAGACCTCGCGCATTAACGGGAGTGCCGTCCGACCTTCGCGCGACCGACGAATTCCTCGCGCGCGTGTTAGATTGCCGCAAATTTTCTTTGTGCGATCAATAGAGTTTTTGCGTTTTGAAAAGTGCCGTCTGACCATCGCGCGACCGACGAATTCCTCGCGCGCGCGTTAGATTGCCGTCGAATTTCTTTGTGCGATCGTTTAAGCCCTCGCGTCAACAGAAGTGTCGTTTGACCTTCGCTGATCGCCAAGTTCCCCGTACATGCATTAGATTGCCGCCGATATTTTTGTGCTACTGTTAAATACTTGAGCATCGATGGAATACCGTATGACCGTCACGTAATCCTCGAAATTGCCCGCGCATTAGTCCGTCCCACCTGGCCTCCGCTCGATCGCCACGAGAACAGATCGCAATCGCGTCGCGGTGCGCCATCCGCGTTTTTAGGGAAATTTATACGAGGCAGACCGCCACAAATAGTCATTTGAAATTGAGCGTAGAAAGAAACCAAATCACATAAGGACGCGATGACCGGATACCAATAGAATTTTCCCCCCCTCTTTCCCTCTGTTTTCACTTCGACCTGAGATAAGACCGACCTTGGGCTGACTCGGATAGCTTGAACTTTATTTATCAATAAATGAATTGTAGCTTAAATTCTTTTTGTCATTGACTTAACCTCATTGACTTTTCCATATCACCCGTAGCTATCGCGATCGGGTGCGTGAAACCAGCTAACGCGTCGACGCCACGACGCCATTTAGTTGGCGTGAACAATTGATCCGAATCTTTTCTCTACCCCTGGATCGTTAACGTGGCGTCCTGAGACGTCGCTCCGATTACCCGCTGCTGAGACAAGAGCCCTTGACCCGACATATTGACTAGCCGTTCAACCGTTTACAGATACAAATCAGCTTCCACAGATACAAAAAAAGTGACTTAGCTTATATATATATATATATATATATATATATTTATCTACAACCTATGTTACATTTGGTTTACAATTCTTTTTTACTATTTGTGTCTCGTGTCTGGTTTTTGTAGTTGTTAATGTATGTGTTTAGTGTGTGTATGTGCGTGTGTATGTGCGCGTGTGTGTGTGTGTTTTGTATGTATGTGTACGTATGTAGGTGTGTCTGCAACTCTTGAGTCTCTGTCTTCTGCGCCTGTCTGTTCAGCTTTTTTTTTCATTTTTCTGTTACTTAATCTTCTCTTCCTCTCTCTCTCCGAGATCTGCCTTTTCCGCTCTTCTATTTTTCTCTTTCTTACTTATTTTCTTTTTTCGACCTCTTCCTTTGCTACTTTCTTTTGCCTTTTTACCTTTGCCTTTAACTTGCTTTAGCTCTCCTTCTAGCTAATTATTTCTCTTGTCTTTCTTCTTATTAGGGCTTTGATACCTTTTTTTCATTTCCTATTGCTCCCTCTGCCTTTCATTTTATCAATCTCACTTATTTTCCTTAGTGTCTTATAATTTTATCTTCTTGTTTTCCTTTTTCCTTCTCTTCTTCGTTTCTTCTTTTTTTTCATTCTCGCTCTGTCGTCGAATAGCTGCTTCCTCTCGCTTGTGTAGTTGCTATTATTTGTGTTTTGTGTGTGTGTGTGTGTGTATGTGTATGAGTGTGTATGTGTATGTTTGCATGTGTTGCGTGTTTTGTGTGTATGTGTGCGTATGTAGATGTATTTGCGAGTCTTGCGTCTTTCTCTTCTGTTTCCTTCTGTCCTTAGGGTCTTGAAATTTCGTCTTCTTGTTTTTCTTTTTCTTCCTCTTCTTCATTTCTTCTTCATTTTCATTTTAGCTCCATTATCCACGCTATCTTTTCTTTGCTTCCTATTATTATTTTTTCCCATTCTTTCACTTCCTTTTTGTTTTTTTCACATTTATCTACTAAGTGCTTCCAATTTTTTTTTTCTTTCATACACATTCTGCATTTCTTATTTTCTTCTTTTTCCTAAGCAGGTATTAACCTGCTTCCTCTCGTTTCGTTACCTAACCTAAACCTTTCCCTTATTTGTAGGCCTTTTATTCTTCCCTCTTCTTGAATTTCCTTTAATCTATACTTCTTCATTTCCTCTTTCAGTTCTTTCCACTCGTTTATGTATCTTGATTTTTCTAGCTATTCTTCTAGTTCTTTTTCTTCTTTTTTCTTTAGCTCTTCTCTTATTTCTTCCCAAAACTCTTTTCTCATATCGTCTCCCTCTTCCCTCTCTCTGTATATTTTACTTTTTTCTAGCCTTTCCTTTCTCTCCTTCTTACCCTTTTTATTTTTTTCATTTCTTTACCTTTTCATTAATTCTCTCCATGCTTCTTTTTTTATTGAGCCATCTCTTTCTTCTCTTATTTTGTTTTCATACCTCATTGCTCTTTCTAATGCTGTTTCTTTCATTTCTTGTCTTCCTGTTTCCCATAGTATTAGGTAACTTGTCGTGTTTATATCTAATCCCAATACCCACTTTATGTATTTTAGTTGTAATATCTCTATTTCTTCATATCGCTTCCATCCCCAGATTTCTGCTCCATACATAATCACACTTTTTACCAGTGCGTCGAACAGGTTTATCTTAACTCCCAATTTTCTCTAAATAGCTTTTCTCCTAGCCCCCATAGTATTCCGAGTCACATATTTATTTTCCCTTCTATCTTCTTTATCTGCTTTTTATTGCCGTTATTTCTGCTTATAACATATCCCAAGCAGTTGAACTCATTAACCATCTCTAACTTCTCACCTTCCTATTCGAATTGTTCTTCCTTCCCCCTTCCTCCTCCTCTCCTGTATTTCATCATCTTTAATTTCCCTACATTTATTTCTAATCCCCTTTCTTCCAGGTATCTTTTTAATTTTTTCTGCATCGCTTTCATTTCACTTTCACTCTTTGCCATCATCATTATATCATCTGCACATCCTAATGTCCATATTTTCTTCCTTCCTATCACTACCCCTCCTTCTTGCACCTGTTTGATCTTGATTTGCAGGTCAGCGAACGCAGGATTAAATAGCGTGGTGCTCAAACGGCACCCTTGCCTGACGCCTTCGTAAATCTCAAACTCCCCAATTATTTCTCCTCCTACTCTTACCTTACTCCCTGTTTCTTATATATTTCTTCTATTCTTTTCCCGATTTTCCCATTTATCCCCTCCTTTTTTATGATTTCCCATATTTTCTTCCTCTTTATCTTGTCAAAAGCGGCCTTCATGTCGGCAAAGAATACATACAGTTTTCCTCCTGTTTCCCTTATTTCCTTCCCTATTATTTTTTTTAATATATATATTGCGATCATTGTTCCTCTTTTCTTCCTGAATTCCATCTGCCCATCGCTTAGCGTTTCTTTTGCTACTAGTTCTCTTTTCCTCAGTATTTCCGCGTATACGTATTTTATATGCCATGTTCATTAGCATTATTTCTCTGTAGTTTTTACTTTTTATTTCGTCCCTTTCTTATATATTGGTACTTCTATTAACTTCCTCCATTCTTCCAGATATTCTTCTCCGTTCCATATTCCGTTTAAGCATTTTGTCATATCTTTTAACAAGCCTTCCGTGCCATCCATCCACGCTTCGTTTGCTATACCATCTTCTCCTGTCGCCTTTTTCTTTTTCATTTTTCTTATGACGTCTTTTACTTCTCTTACTTTGATTTCTTCACCTTTCTCTCGTCCGCTGTCTTCGGTTTCTTCCCCTTTGCTTTCTTCCTTTTCTTTTTCTCCCAATTGTTCTTTGAAGTGCTTTAACCATTCTTTTTTTCCTATGTTTTCATCTAATCCAATTCTTTTTTTCTATTGCAATTCACTTTATCCCAGAATTTTCTTCTGGTCTTATCTTTTCTTATTTCTTCTGCCACTCTTTTTCCCTCAGATTCTATCGCTTTTCTTATTTCGTCTCTGTATTCTCTCTTTGATTCAAGGTATTTACCTCTGTCTCCTTCCCCTTTTTTACCTTATTTAACACTGCCATCACCCTAGCCCTTTTTATCCCACATACTTCTCACCACCAGCTTTTTTTTGATCATTTTTCTCACTTATCTTCTTTTATACGACTGCGTTTCTCACTCTATTTTTTAAATCTTTCCATTTTTCTGTTCTCTTGTCATAAGTTCTCTCCCGTTGCTGGAGAATACGACGAATTCTTTATATATCGGGGCCCGGAAGGCCAAGCTGCTTCGCGGGGGACACGAAAGGCAACTTTTCGACGCGCGCAAAATGAAATAGGCAGGAATGGTCAGCACAATAATCACTTAGAACTCGTTTAATACAGATATTTATATATACACTTCAACAGATACAATCAGTAATTCTACGTAACAACAACCGCTCTCTCGTACTACCGCAGCCGCGAGTTTCTGTGGAAAATCGCATGGAACCCAGCTGGCGCGACAGTTACGAGCTATTTTCCGCGTTTCTCCATAGGCCCTCGAGCGAAATAACCGCTGAGCCTTCCTATCCTCAAGGGTTGC